>NW_014039596.1:4721-17650 GCF_001186125.1 Sphaeroforma arctica JP610 | reverse complement strand
TACGTACGTACGTACGTACGTAGTATATATATATATATATATATATATATATATAATATATATATATATATATATATAATAATAATAATAATAATATATATATATATATATACACAACACACACACATATATATATATATATATATATATATATATATATATATATATTGCCTGTGGATTGACTCATCTTATGCATTATTTCTGTGATGTTATGTACGTCATGCGATAGGTCTGTGACTGGCCTAATGACGTGGCAGTAGTGTGAATCGCACACAGGACCACATTTCTAACCCTTGCCAACACTACACCACACTCACCCCCGCCACACACAAGCAGACCCTAAACCCTGAATCCATAGCTGCCATTGGCCAGTGAGCCCTGCCTCTCACATGTTACCTACCATCATCTGCAGTAGTTCGGCGATGTTCTGGGTGATATTGTGGTACGCCTCTACTTCACCCTTAGACACCAGCAGCTGCAGACACGCAAGCTCACGCAAGAGCTCGTCTCTGCGCTCGCCAAAGAGATAAAGAACAAACCACAAAGCAATGGCATCGGTTTAGGAGAAAGGTGAGCACTGCATGGTATGCGATGTATATGTCTGCCAAGGCCACTTGTCTTTAGGGTTTAGGGTTTAGGGGCGGCTTTCATGGCTAATGGTGAGATGCGGATGAGTGTACTGAGACGCATCTCATTCTCAGTGTGTGCTTCGATTGGTTGTGTGTTTTGTATCTGTGTTTATGTTTATGTTTGTGTTTGTGTTTGTGTTTGTGTTTGTGTTTGTGCTTGTCTGTGTTTGTGTCTGTGTTAGGGGTTTTATAAATAGTACTCAGTTCTATGATCCATTCCCTATAGCAGGTGATATAAATAGAACTATAAATAATACATTATAAATAGTACTCAGTTCTATGATCCATTCCCTATAGCAGGTGATATAAATAGAACTATAAATAATACACAGCTGTTTGATCCATTCCTTATATGCTGTGCTATAAATAGAACTGTAAAGAGTACTCCATTCCCTATATGCTGTGCTATAAATAGAACTATAAACAGCTTTCCTCCGTAATCTTTGTTTGACATACCTTTGGCGGAAGCTGCGGAACAGTAAACCAATACTTCCCATGATCAGCACTTTGTCGTGGCACTTGCCAATCTGTAACATGAGAGTGACGAACGTAGGGCCCAACGTACCACCTGTCATCACATGGGCACAGAACATTTGAGAGGGGGGGATACGGTACACAGGTGAGTGTAGGGGACCATATACATACGCAGGATACACCTTATGTGCATAAGAAGCTGCATATAAATGGATTAGTCATATATATATATATATATATATATGCCTTATCAACACAGATTGCGGATATGGAGTTTGATATTAAGAAGATGATAATAATAAAAATGTATTACAAAAATGTATTACAAAAATATCGTTAATACACATAGACATAGGCATAGACATATACATGGGCATAGTTATA
The DNA here is from genome assembly GCF_001186125.1 of Sphaeroforma arctica JP610. NCBI lineage: Eukaryota > Ichthyosporea > Ichthyophonida > Sphaeroforma > Sphaeroforma arctica. Next base: position 16,163 of record NW_014039596.1, on the reverse strand, counting down.
GACATAGACATAGACAAAACATAGACATAGACATAGACATATACATAGACATAGGCATAGGCATAGACATAGACATAGACATAGACATAGACATAGACATAGACATAGACATAGACATAGACATAGACATAGACATAGACATAGACATAGACATAGACATAGACATAGACATAGACATAGACATAGACATAGACATAGACATAGACATAGACATANACATAGACATACACATAGACATACACATACACATACACATACACATACACATACACATACACATACACATACACATACACATACACATACACATACACATACACATACACATACACATACACATACACATGATCATGATCGTAAACAAAGACATACATATATACCAAATATTGACTGGCAGCCCAGCTAACTTTCAGTTTGATATATTTAAAAATATTTTGTCGCTGTCATGACTCATATTTACATACTCCAGCCTGTCAGGCGTCAATTCCCGTTTCGATAAGGCAGGAAACCCTGCCAAGAAAAACACTATAAAAAAAAAGTTGTCGATTGTCGACCCAAACACACTCGCGATGTGAACAGATAAGGCGTAAATAAATACGTGCTAGTTTACGGAAGGCAACTTATTCCCTGTAGCATGCAAGATATCTACAAGCGGACATGTGGTTCATGCACGTGCATTCTACCGTGTGATCAGTTTAGTGAGAGTTTATTCAGTGAGATGGGAAACGAAGCTATCAAGTGCAAGCATTGTGTGACCAAAGATACATGGGCGCGTGTGGACATTTTAAGTGATGCAGCTAAATATCTGTCAATGTCGAAGCATCAGAAAACAAACACTACATGCTGTGCATGTACATGGAGTCTTTCGTATGCTCACTTTAGCAAGGGCCAGAGAAATAAGAAGGGCTCGGGGGAAGGCGTCCGATGTAAAGCATGTGTGGCGAAGGGTGTATGGGCCCAAGAAGATATAAAAAATTCGGATGATATGACTACCACGTGTTTTGTATGCAATCGAGATCTGCGCGAGTTTAAATTCGGCGATGTAGAGCTCGAGTTCGCAAAAAGGCGTGCGCGGTGCAAGACCTGTGTTGATGAACGTAACCAACCCGACGAGTACTGGACATCCACCCGAGGCAGGCGCAAATCGCGGGAGAAGCCGAGGACACGCATACCAGTGTTAGTGGACATGATGTGTTGTAAATTATGTTCTGCGAAGAAAGACGCAGACGCCTTCAGCCACTACGAATGACGGCAGGACGAGGGACTTGCGCGGTGCATAGTCTGCGTGCAGAACATGGTTCACGCTCAGTCCGTAGGCCAAGCTAGGGGCAGATACTCGCCGAGTGTCGGCAAGATGAAAAAACTGGATAAAAGGGAGTGCGTGGGTAGTTCGTCGGACGTTAAGCTTTGTATGTCGTATCTATCACCCGTGGCAGTGCGCGAGTCGGATATATTGTACTCTGGCGTAGGCGGGTCAGATAAGTCGCATAAGGGGATGAGTAAGTGTCTAGCCAAGTCGAGTCCACAGCAAGCGCTTTATGCAGATGATCACTTTGACTGGAAGGACAGTTCCGAAAGCGATGGCCATGCCGAATGCAGGGATAGTGTAGAGGGCATACGTAACGGTATTGGGTGCGGTACAGAAGAGTCATATACGAGTGAGAATGTGTTGGTTGACCAGCACAGTTTAAACTCTGGCGCTTGGGAGGACAGCTCTGCGAACGATAGCGGTCATAAGAGCAGATCAGGATTCGTAGTTAGAGGTTCAGGTCGGGATATCACAGATGGGCGTCTTCGTGATGAGTTTGGAGAAAATGCGGGTATATTGGATGAAGCGTCCCAACAAGATCTACGTGCAAGCGCGCTTGGAATTCCTGGTGCTAGGTCCTTTGCAGGTTTAGGTTTACGCCCTGTACAAATTGACCCGATTGTACGGAGCATTTTAGAAGAATCTGACAGTGTTTGGAATACGATTACTGCTAGTATGTTTGATGATGATTACGATAACGGATATCGGGAGGACAATCGAAAGGACGTGGGAAAACCTCCTATTCGGGTTGCCGTACAGCGTATCATGGAAGACAATGGTTTGTGTGACATGTACAGTGACGATGACGAGCTCCGGACAGAAATGTTGCACATGCTTGACTCAATGGGAGCAGGTTACAATGTTCGAAGCAATCCTGCCGACCTGCTGCCCGCTATAGGCGCCCTACGAACTGAATTACTTATTGAGGCTAATTTCAACACAGAGGGGCTTCGCAGTGCTTTGGGCCTTGCCAATCAAAAGGATATATCGAATGCAGATGATGGTGTGTTGGACCATAACACGTTGGACAGCTTTAACAATGAGAATAATTGGGAAGGACGTCGTGGTCTCTTAGGACATTCACATGCTAATTCTGAAGCTGAGGTTGAATCAAATTCTCCAAAGGCAATACCGCCTCATATATCTAGCCAGGTAGAAAGCCGTTCAGGTGCTAAAACGAATGTAGATATGCCTCTACAGGCCGGGAGTTAAGGGCGCGGTTGGCAACTCTTGGATACCCACGAGGGATAGACCAATACCTGGATGACGACAACTTTTCCGATCATATTGCTGAAGTACGCAATTCACGACAAAGTGTAGCCGGGCACGCTGACGCCCAAAGCGAGATTGCATCAAGTCCTCCAGAACCAATACTGTATCGTGCATTTGGACTAATAGATAAATTCATCACAGGAAGTGAGGCATGTGGAGCACATGAAACCAGCGCAACAGCCACAGCAGCAAGACTGCAAGCAGGCAGTAGCCAGGCTACTGGGGAGAGTTCCTCTTCTGTTAAAGCGACAGATATGGCGAGGAATGAAGACATACGCCCGGCGATGCCGTTCTGCACACAACGTCGTGCGTGCGATTCGATGTTGTCTGAAAGCAAAAATACGGCCACTGATGATAGGCACACCTTCGGCCGCGCAGCTAAAGGAGGAAGCGTTCGATCCCCTCAGGTAGCAAACAACGGGACAACCAACCGTCCCAATCGTCGGTCTGACGCCTCTATACGAGGTAGATCGTTGGCCAGAGAGTGCAGATCCTGCGGCACAACTGTCCCCGCTTCTGGCTTTCCTTTAGATGGCGATGTATGCTTGTCGTGTCGTACGAGGTCAAATCAAGAGTCACAATCAGATTCCGTTGCGAAGACAATATCAGCCCCGGTCGATAGTCCTCCACAGAGCACTACGCCGACATTCGACCCACAAGCTGGTCAGGCTGACCAAACTGACAGTGTGTGTGAGTTGTGCAGTACGCCTTCAAACAATCTGTTTATTGGCACACGTGGCACACGTACATGCATGGCTTGTATATCAGTGCGACGGTCGGGGCTGTCGTCAACTTCACGACGACCGCGCCGAACACGCCGACAACGCGCACTCACTCCCCCTCCGCAAAGAGCCCAAGCTGTGCGAAGCTTGCTACGGAGTGACTCGCAAGCTGACAGAGAGTGTGTGGTGTGTCATGTGACGCGCCCGACGAATGAATTCCGGTGTGATGAGATTATATGCTTCTCGTGTGTCTCCTACGAGGCGGGTATAACAAGGGATACAGATCCGCCGATGAGACTGTGTGAGTTGTGCAGTGAACTGCTCCCGGTATTCAGGTTCCGTGACAACGGCCATACCTGTAGAGGCTGTCTACAATCTACAGGGGATGTTGATTCTATAGTGCCTCTTCACGAACGATTTCGACGTTTAGGAATGCTTGAAGGTCAAGCCGATCCTTTTTCCAGACATCAAGGCACGGCAGAACTATGGCAAGGTACGTGGATGTTTTTCATGCAGTGAGAAAGTACATGTATGTTTACCATGCGATGAGAAGGTGCGTTTATGTTTTGGATGCAATGAGATATCTCCAGCTCATATATTTCATTTCGATGGTTCATGCTTTCTCCGTTGAGTAGTCTAACTTTGGGATATCGTGACTCAGGTTGGTATGTTCTTGTGGGTTGCGCGAATTCGTCACCTCGGTGAATATCATCTCACATTTCCCCACCCGGTGCTATTAATGTCGCGAGTGTTTCAAGAAAAAATGGGTGATGTCTTTTTATCGTCTCCAGAGATTTACAATTCTCACACCGGTGACGTCGCGGGCGCAAATTGGGTTCGCAATACGTATGGGAATCTGAGGAAGATCCCGGGAGTTCGCAATCAGATAGCAGGTGTCGACAGGGATTGTGCTGTGTGTCTGGAGACGATACAGGCATCACTGGACCATATGCCTGATGAAGGGAGTCGAAAGCTTGGCTGTGGACATTTTTTCCACGATGTATGCGTACGGAATCTCCTCATCCACGGCAGAAACACGAGTTGTCCCGTGTGCCGCTGTAAGTTTTAGACGCGGTTTTCCGTAACACATTTCTCGTCTCCCCCCCCCCCCCCCTACCTGCACTGGGGCTTGTAGTAGAGGAAGGTTAAGATATAAGTTCTCGTATCAAGCAAAAGCTTCCCACACTTCGGAGTGTGTGCTTTCTTGTACTGTAGTGGTATGTTAGCTAGCAAAGGACCAACCCCAATGAATGTACAGGGCTCAGTCTGACCTTTCAAAGTGCAGCACCAGAACGGACTCAAATATAGACTAAATTGCTCTCCGCTGGGGTGTACACACATGCACCGAAATAGGGATATATGGATGGGTGTATATTACTGCTCACTGTGTATGTGATGACACATGCCTTGCTAGTGGTATTTTAGGTATGGTATATACGTCTAAAGAGCTCCTCTTATCTGACTTGATTCTGCCAAAGTGCAGACGTCTTGATTTCTTCAAGATTGAAGCAGCAAAGCAAGCAAAGTAATCACTATATGCTGGCGCGACCTACTGGATATTCTACTGCTGCCAAACTAGACGCTGGTCAATACAATGAACATCCATCGCTAGCAACTAGTTGTCGACGCTTATGCGCGAGGCCTCATGTTTTCCTAAAACTTACCATTTACCATTAAGACTTGACAGTTTCCAAATGGAAGAAACTTGTATATAGAAAGTTAGATTACGCGGGACTGAAAAAGCATAGTTTGAGCCAAACAATAAATCGTGCAAAGATTGTGATCTGCCCCTGTTCGTTCTATTCTTTGTTCTATGGGATTGGGAAAGTGCTCCGCCTCCTGACAATAGAATTCATTTGATAGTTTCCGTGTTTTTCTCGTATTTTCGTATCGTTCAAAGTTCCTACCAGCCAGGAGGTTATCTCAGATATATGTATCCATGCAAATTGTTATCTGTTCCATAAAAAATCGTTCGACTTATCCACAAGTTGTATGTAACGAGATAGCTCTCTCCTGTATGCTGGTAATCAGTGCTCAGCTAGAGTCAGACGGCCGAATGTATCGATTGGAAGAATCTGCAGCACCTCCGATATCAAAAGAGTCTGTATAGTACTAGCGGTTAAAAACGGATGCCAGTAGGGGTTTAGAATTATAGTACTAGCGGTTAAAAACGGATGCCAGTAGGGGTTTGGAATATGTAGAAGAGTGCCGGTAGTAGCACAGGCATTATGTATGCAAGAGATGAATTTTGGAGTACATGCTCGCCACATTAAGATGCATGCACTGTACGAATGATAAGATTTATACCGATGCTTAAGATTGGCATGCGTTGGCAAATTCGGGTCAAATGTATGAAAAGAATAGTAGGAAGAGATAAATACGCTACAGATGATAAAAAAAGAAAGCATCATGCAAATAACGCACATTCCACAATAACCCACCCTCGCTGTATCTCCTTTTCTATGACTACTCTCATTACGATGTACTTGCACGGAACAGACATCAAAAGAAAAGGCTCTCACTTACACATCCCTACTTCGTGGAAATATTTACTAAGGCTTGATTTCATCTAGTAGCTCGCCGAATCTACGCATGGCTTCCTCCATGTCTTCCTTTGAGGCAGTGGAAAACGTTGCACGCACATACGGTGATGGACCACCGCCGGGTGTGAAAGCCTGTATGGTGAAGAGTGGTGGAAAATCACACATCAGGAAGTGCAACGAGTGTATAGACGAGCAGGTATGACGCATCGCATAAAACAATCAATGAATTACTTGAGAATACATTTAAAGATACATAATGGCATTCCGCACTTGAAGTACTCGAAATCATTGGAAATCATGGTCAAGCAACGGCACGCAACGGGGGACGGTGGTGACTTTGTAGAGCAAAATCAGTCGTAAACTCAGTCGTAAACTCAGTCGTAAACTCAGTCGTAAACTCAGTCGTAAACTCAGTCGTAAACTCAGTCGTAAACTCAGTCGTAAACTCAGTCGTAAACTCAGTCGTAAACTCAGCCGTAAACTCAGAATCTGCGAATATCAGATCGAACGGCAACTGTAGATGGCCCAATATATTTCTAACACCCATGGTCGTACACGTGAAAATACATTCGCTTGGTTTTCAATAGACAACGTGTTCGGTGTCACTCCCACATTTCTGATCTACTTAGACGCATTGTCCCTGGTTCAGCAAACAACACAGTTCGCCAAAGACTATATAGGCAGGCAGCCATACATACCTTCCCTGGAACCATCAGCACAAGTTTTTCCACCGCTTTCTCTTTGATTATATCTGTTGAATCCTCAACACCCAATAATTTGAACCATACAAACATGCCGGCGGCGGGAGCGTGAAACTCAGCTTTACCTGTAACAAGCGATAGGCGTTGATCCGTGTCAGAGCTAGGTACGAGCAACATGCGAAACAGTGCAGTAGACAACCAACCCTATATGTTAAATTTGTGCCGGAGTTGGGTCCAATCCTCTCTGGAGAAATTCATATCACAATGTCGTCGAGCTTGATATGTTCGGTTGCTCTTCCATACACAATTCTTACAAACCCGTGATGACACAAGGCTGGATATGGTACTGATTACAACACGCCTCAGTAGCCGTGGACATACATCTACAATGCACTCAAAAATACTCTCAACATCTGGATCGCACTTTCGCGATACATAGCAAGAGTGCACGCAAACCAACGTAACGTCGCCTTTGCTCAAAACACACCCATGCCATATTACAAGAAAGCAAACTCCACACCTGTAATGTGTTTCTTCGCCGAGGCCATGAAATCATCCCTCCGCTTCGCGTACATTGCTGTGACCTTCTGCACATGCTCTTCAAACCCATCTGGGCCCCATTTGTTCAGCAGCGCGTACACCAAGCCCTGATATATACATGATGACAAACCGTTTGATGAGAAGTGTGTGAAAAACTGGCATGTACGTCTGATATGAGTATCAAATTAGTATGATTTCCCGAATGAAACCTCTGACAGGCGTGGCATATGATTAGTCGGTTCTATTAATCAGTCAGACGTGAAAGCACTACGCCTTCATCTGAGACAAATGGGGGGATCAAGTCACATTACGCAAACTTACTCTTTCGCATATCGAACACTTATGGATATTTGGGAGCTACTGCTGCGTAACTAGGTCCTTGCAATAAGTACCTCATACCGGGCGTTGCTGTATCTTGGACACTTTCACCTCATATTCTATTGTAGGTTGTATCGTTGATTGTACTATCGGTAATTGGTAAGTCCGACCAGCTTTCTGGTATTTATACACCCTGTCTATTCGTACCAAGTCTTCCAACCCAAAACTAATCACACTCCGTACACACACACACACACACACATATATATATATATATATATCCATATCCATATACATATAGATATATATATATATATATATATATATATATATATATATATATATATATATATATATATATAAATAATATATATATATATATATATATATATATATAATATAATAATATATTCTATCGCAATAGGTGTGTACATGAACGATTGAAATATATACGAATATGTCTCACCTGTGACACACCACACGTGTGCAGAGTAGAGGATTGCTGGTGAAGCATAATTCGATGCAGAATCGGCGTAGGAGCACTCACAAATCCGATACGCAAACCAGAAGAGATCAATTTGGAAATGGAATCACACCGCAGCACTCGACCATCGCTACACATCGAAAACATCGAAGAAATTCTGCCGAGAGCGATCCAAATAGTATCGTTATTATTTAGGGAGAGATAGTATTATTATTTTTAGAGGGCGGGTGAAGGAGTTATATTGAATGTGGAATGTTAACATTGATATTGATCCTGCTAGACGACAGTGGCGACGTGAGTGGGCCACATTGTCCAACGCACCAGTTGATTACACAACTAGACGTTTGTACAAAAGCACATTTCTCCAAAAAAAAAAATGTCTTCCACTTCCAGCGGCTCATGTTTGATCGACTGAGTGTATTCCGTCTAAAGGTCAATTGATTGTACACACACGGGACACCGCCCACATAGAGCTTATATGAGAAAGCGCATGCGTAATCCGCACCACAGTATGAGCTACATAGTCTCGGACGCAAATGGCAAACACTGACAAGAATATCGCGAATACATCTGCTCACTTTCTTAAAACAGTGAGAGACGACAATTCAATACCTCTTCTCGCTGAATTGTAAGTAATAATACGGATCGTCTTCGATGATAAGTAGGTCGTGTTTAGTGGCTAGCTTCAACAAGGTGTTCCTCCTCTCTAACGATAGTGTAGCCCCGGTTGGATTGCTCCCTACATCGGTGACATGAGAGATGCTCCACATTACATACGTGTAGTACGGCTCAGAAAACACATACACCTTCCCGCTTGAACTGAAAAATAATAACTCATCGTAGTGACAAAACAATGGCTTTCACTTCGCCCTCGTCGCCACAGTTGAGGGTACGACAGGCGTGTCGCGATGGTAAGCCGAATGGGTATGAGAGCGAGTGCGCTTGAGTTTGCGCACTAACAGCCCCGGTTTAGTTCTTCGACTCCTCGCGGTGGCCACTGAAATATACGCACAGTTGATATATTTCGATACAGTCACATATATATGGCACCTCTGGCGTTGTCTGACATCTATTGGCTCTAAAGCTATGTTGGAATTCCATGAACAATCGACCCCGCAGCGACTTCAGGAGCAGGGTTTATCGAAACCGTAGCCATCCGAACAGAGACCCCGCCCCCTCACACACACACACACTTTCTCTCTTTCCCAATCAATTTGCCTGTGAGCACCTACCGGTAGGGATCGTGTACAGAACTTTAGGTTTCACGCCATCCACGCTGCAATCCCAATTGCTTAGAGTTGCGTCGAGCTCCTCTGGAATGAGTCCATCACTGTCTGTTGGTATTTTCACCTGCGGTCCGATGAGCAGGTAGAAGCAATTGCATGCAAGCTATAGTATCGCAACACAGGCAAGTAGAACAACTTTCTATTGTGGGCGGCTAGACAGACAGAACGCAAGGGTGTTCATTTCTGAATTTCAGCAAGATTGAACCGCTGCAGATACTTCAGAGAATAATTGCGCGAGTAGCGCCGTTGCACAGGTCAAATAAAATATAAAAGAATTGCCAATGACAATATTGCTTCTGCAATATAAAGTTTGTCCCATGTGCTCTGTGAGGTGCCGCTTCTAGCCATATGTGTGGTCGAAAGTCGGGTTGACGTGCACTCAAATGTTCGTACTAGAAACATTGAAGACACCTGGAAGTGTGTGATACTAACGACGATATGCGAGGTGGCATGAGGTGAACTACGTACGCGAAAGCGTGTATGTGTGCAGTATATATGATTTATGCGCAATGCCTTATATAATAAGAGTAGCTGCGGCATTATTTAACAATGATCGTAGCCTTTTAAAATAGACAAAGGCTATGAAATGGTCTGAATCTTCGGTAAATAGCGCGTGGTACTTGCACGCGCAGTATCACAGCCGGCATAAAGATCACAGCCGGCATAAAGTAGAGCTCGGATTTCACGGCATTCACAAAAATTAACATCCTAGCATCAGAGTGCCATTGTGCTTTAAACATATATATACCGTTGACCATATTCCGATATATTTACGGAGATATCCGCATGCACAGCAAATATGGGCAGTAGCTGGCTTGCCAGGGTGCGCATTTCTATCAGTAGTAGTACGCCACAATAGGGACTGTGGCCAAGCAGCACACATGCGCTAGAAAAATGACACACACATTTCAGACGTATCCTAAGCGATTTGAAATTGCAACACCACTTGCAGCCATACAAGCCAGGTGTTGGGCAGATCATACTTGAGCCTGTGTTTATTGTAATCATTTGAGCATACCAAATTGCAGCCCAGCGGCACGAGTGATGCCAATGCGCCCGAGTACGTGGGTGCCTCTACTAACAACGACGTGTTCTCGTCCAGAAACATATCGAATATTTTTGCCAGGCCATCTTGACTTCCTGTAGTTACACCCACACCCCACTGCAATATAAAAATAAGGAGAATATTAGTCTCGTCATATGCTTGCACTATGTTCAATGCGTGCATAAGACATTTACAACATTCAACAGCAAATTTAAAACACTCCGCACCACGGTGCCGTAAACCGCATGGCATGTTGCTCGTTTATATATATGCGAGGACCTCACAAGACAGCCGCAAAATCTACGTATCCTACGGTCGCAGATGTAATAGCAAGTATATCATGACTAAAAGTGATTACAATTCAATTTAACCTCCGATTCGCGCCCATTGATACTTATTGACCCTACCGAGAGTCTATATATATATATATATGAATGTATGTTTTTATGTATATATATATATATACTAGTGTCAACATGTTTGCTGATAGGTGCACTAGAGCTGTTCACACAAAAAAAAAGAAGGCACGCCAATGGATCCATCTCCGGTCACACACAGTCACATTCGAATGTGATCAAGTAACCCGTCAGGCAAACCCCCAAATGTTGTTACTGCCTATGCGTGGCTAAGAAAAAAATGTAGGCATGTCCGCATGTACAGGTACCGCACTGGTGCGCGAAGGGTGCAAACTCGCACCGAGATCGACACAGAAGCACTTACAGCGTGAGCAGTCGAGGGTGTGTGCTCCTTCTCGATGATATTGGTCCACAAATCTACCAATCTGGGCAATCCTGGCGTTGCCGAGTACTGCAGTGTTTCACTAAGGTCAGAACCTTTTAGTGTTATTTTAGTTCCGTCAACTAACTCAGCTTCGAGGGAAGTGAAAGGGAAAGAAGTCGGGTTCGGCATGCCTCCACCTGAAGATTCCAAAGCAACATTCGATCTATAGTTAAGAGAATAGAATCACGAACAAGGATCCTATATAGAGAAACGAGTCGTATACAGTAACGAGTCAAGTTTATTTTGAAATCGTTCGCCCAAATTTTGTAAACTGAAACTTGCTTAATTGCCAAAGCGATTTCAAATCGCAAGCAGCTTAACGATAATAGATGACAGAAACGTTTTCCAGCGCTATATGCACTGCGATTCAAAAGTATACCAGCTAGAGGCAGAAAGAAATTTCATTCCAATTAGATACTTTACCAGGATTTCAGATACGTAT
>NW_014039596.1:0-4313 GCF_001186125.1 Sphaeroforma arctica JP610 | reverse complement strand
ACACACACAACACACACACACACATATATATATATATATATATATATATATATAGATATAGATATAGATATATGTATGTGGTCGCGGTATGTTTGAAGCCATATCGCTATCACTAGTATTATAACTGACCTGTTACTTGCCAGCCTATGTGATCGTACATAAAATATTCGTCCAAAAGAAATGTTTTGGGAGGCTATGTGCATAAAAGTGACAACTAAGGCCAGCATCAGGAATACCAGCCTACAAACTAGAAAATTCATATACATTTCAATTGCGAAAGGTATACTTGTCCGGGTGTAAAAATATAGATATATATATATATATATATATATATATTAACCCCTCCAGTATATGTATATACATACCCAAAGAAATCATGCCTGGTATCGACAAGAAGGGCTGCAATTCACGAATAGCCGAGGGCTGCCTAGCCAAGGATCTCCTGTTGAAGAACGCGTCATAGTTAGGTGCGGTTGAAGCTTCCCTTGCAGCGCACATAGTTCGTAATAGCACCCGGTGGGTCTGACGCGATAAAATCGAGCGTATATTCGGCGTACGTACAAGGTTGTGGGTTCTGTACAGCATAACGAATGCTTGAGAGCTTCAGTCAGTATGAGTGCTCTACTAGGCCACCTGGCTTTATTATAGCCTAATACATGAAAAGACAGCCATGTTCTTAAAAATTTGGCTTTTGCCGTGATGATGGTCGTCTAGAACTATAACTTTATTTACTTTTTTTTCTTATTTTCTATAATGAAAGAACAATCTGAACCCAAAAAAAACGTATTTTAGAGTTCTTGCTCATATTTGGGTTTTCACTTTTATTTCACAGGGTTTTACAAAAGTTCAAACGTTAGGTCCGGTTAGCCTGTGTTTAAGGACTTAGGAGGCTATGTCAAACTGCTATGTTTTTTTTTAGCGTCTAGAGTGTACATTTTATACGAGACTTAGGTGAGGATGCCCAAGGTGCGACAGACTGTCTACAGAATGGTCACAACGATATGTGATGCGGTGTAGCACGTTGGATCATAGTCAATTTGTACCAGATAGCTCAACAGACTTTTCCTTTGAGGATACTGTTACGATATCGAATCCAGCAGGAAAAACTCGTTGTACAGCTGTGCCTCAGACTCTCTCACGTACCTCTCGTTGGGTAATGTCGAGTTATTTAATATGACATCAATTATCGCGTATCGGTAACTCTCGTTGTTGACACCCGCTGTGCGATGATACACAATCAGCTTGACCTACTCCGCAGCTATTTATCTATTGATGTTGACCAGTTAAATACTCGACTATATGTAAGTCCTGCTTTCACCGGCCTATTTTGACTGATATGTATTCGACTTTGTCCCAAACTCTATAGCACACATAAAGCCCCTTACATAGTATGTGTGTATGTATGTGTGTGTGTATGTATGTATGTAAGTGAGTTTGTATGTATGTATGCATTCATCTATATATGTATGTAAATATGTATGTATGCGTAAACATATATACTATATATATATATTCGACGGGAAGTAGTCAATTTGTCAAGCCACACTGGAGAGAGCAGCCTCGAACTGTCTCAGTCGATGTGAATTTTACCTGTCAAAATGATCGATACCGATGGTTCTTGGCAAGATGAGAAGACGTTATGCAGAATCGTATAATATTGAATACATAATTTTTCCCGCGTGTTTTATTCGATCGTTTGATTTCGGAGTTTGGTAAATAGCAATGTCGAAACCATTTCGTCATATGTAGTATAACACACCCAAATCGTAACACTGACTCTGTTGCTGTACTCCAACTAGTAATACGAGTGTCGAAACTTGAGCATTGAATACAAGGTACTAATATACCTTTGGCAGTCGGTATAACAACTAGTCAATCGTACATGTACGCATACCTTGTAGTATATGACTCCTGTACTAGGTAAGAGTTCTTCTCGATGTGCTTGATATTTAATAGCAACTTGAATGTCGGAATTTAAAAGATGAATACGTAATATAAAATTACTTATTTAACATCGCAGCTAGAAGTGCATTAGACAATAAACTGCGTAGCTAAAACTGCAATTTCCAATATTATCTGCTTTCCAAGTTTCTTTTTATATTGTATTTGGAACAATTAGCCTGTCTATATGCTCAAAAAGGTTATACAATTTTCCATAATTTGAAGTAGCCTAATCTTAAACTATTAAATTTGGTTTGCTATAGCCAAAAGAAAAACAGAACCATAACCTATCACTGTATGCAGATAGTAAATATATGTCGATAGCGCAATTTCGATTCTAGAATGTTCATTATTTATTGCTCTATATATTTTAAGTGCGCTGGTTGACATCAAATTGTGGAGACGTGCCATCGGGTCCAACGCTAGCCCATGGGCCGAAATTGCATAGGCAATTGTCGTCGTCATCATCGGGGTATTGGTATAAGGGAAGTCCTCCGATGGTTACCACACCAACGCTGTCAACCTGTACAAACCCATCATCTAGGAGTGGGCTGTCGGGGACAGTGTCATCAAATGTTGGCTTGCAGTCTGGTGTGGCTATAATGTATGGCCAATCATCTCCGGTGAACTTGTGCTGGCCATCGTACTTTTCGTCGGCACATTCTGCTTCAGTGCCTTCACATTCCAGCTCATCTGCTAGTGCATTCGAGTCTAGTCTATAAAAGTATACGCACTTGGCTGAAAAAATTAGCCCTACCTCCATCCGTGTCTTCCTCCATCGCCCCGGTAATAATCAAAGCCGGAGAGTCTGAGTCGTTTCTGGGCTCACTACCGCCATAGCTGATGTTTTTGTCGATTCAAATGACCATCGAGCTACAATCTTCACGACGGACAACGCCGGCATGAGCCATTGAGGAACCGCACATTAGAAGTGCCGCTGAGATTTTGCTGTATGGAAACCATAGTAGCTGTTTATAATGGTGAAAACGCTTTTGAAAGTTAAATATTCTAGATGCTTGAGTATGGTGTAAATTTAAGCTGAGAATGTTGCTTTTATAGTGTCGCACTAGCTACTGAAGATTCTAGTGCTAGTATTTGATATTTCATATCAGTGAATATAAACTGATGAATAACAAAACAAAAATGTGGAATTTTAGTTGCCAGAGAGCAACAAAAATAAACTGATACGTTAAAATAGCCCAATAACCAGAGAGGAAAGCATTATATGATAATAACGCACCGTTGAGATCTATTTTTCTATCTTGGATGGAGGTGGTCTGAATCATTAATCAATTGTCCCTTCATCTCTCTAGAGTCTAGAGAGAGACTCGAGTCTATAATATTCTAGTATGTATCTACAATAGCATAGTATTGAATACATATGTAACCACCCTACTCCAATTTGACTTTTTAATTAAAAACTCTGCGGTTAGTGTTTCTGAAAGCCATTGATATGTACTATAGCCCACAGTAACACCATCGAGCGCCGCGCTGGTCACATTGCCCGATACCAGTAAATGTTCGATACACTAAACCACAAGCAGTCAATTTTAAAACCAGACTGGAAACCAAACTTTACGGGAACATCGCTTTTTTCAAAACTTGTCAGTGGTGCGCAGAAATATCTCGCTAAATCCAACGGGTCAGATTTCAACATAATTGATAGACACGCCAGGAACAGAATAGCGTCGCATACGTTATTTGTTATCCGTGTTATGAACATTTGCATGTGCTGTGGGCAAAATATGACTCACTTGCAACAATATACACTTGCAACATCGATAGATTGGTTAACATCGCAGACGGGATCTGCACCTCAAGGGATGAGTTGTACCTCGTCATACAACGGTTCTGTAGATGGAGATCTGGAATGAGCGTACACAGATTTTAATCAATTCGCGTACAATACGATACAAGGATAATCTCTCCTCTTAAGCACGGCACATCTCCATCACTTAAAATAAGACTAAATCATATTCACGCGAATAAGATTGTATTCAAATGAATATCCATGCGTTCGGTACGCTCATCTCACTGACTCCTCGGATTTTGTCGAAATGTCGGGGGTCACTGGGGGGTCTACATCCACCAGGATATCTTCGGTGGCAAGAACGAAATCGAGCGCTTTACTGTAGCACAATGGTTGAAAAAGCAGAAGGATGAGAAGGCGCCAGTAATCCGAACAGGTTTTTCTTGTGTTGTCTTGTCCTCTTGGAAATTATCCGTAAAGTTCAAAACTAACATAATCTAATAAATTCAACAGTATCCCTATACTCTCAACATATTTCGCACTGTGCTACAGTTCAAAACTATTATATACTAATATAGTAGACAGCATAACAATAGGTAAACGAACTCGCACACACACACAC
>NW_014039597.1:24156-28517 GCF_001186125.1 Sphaeroforma arctica JP610 | reverse complement strand
AGTATATTGGTGCAAGGTGAATAGACTGGTTGGGCAGTTGCCCAGTATTATGGGACATGGCGGGTGGACAGTACTATGGTGCATGGTGAATAGACTGGTTGGCCAGTCGCCCAGAATTATGGGGCATGGCGGGTGGACTGGTTTGCTAGTTGCCCAGTATTATGGTGCATGATGGATAGACTGGTTGGTTAGTTGCCCAGTAGTATGGTGCATGGTGGATAGACTGGTAGATTAGTTGCCCAGTATTATGGGGCATGAATAGACTGGTTGGTTAGCTGCCCAGTATTATGGGGCATGGCGGGTGGACTGGTTGGTTAGTTGCCCAGTATTATGGGGCATGGCGGGTGGACTGGTTTGCTAGTTGCCCAGTATTATGGTGCATGGTGAATAGAGACTAGCTCTTTGATTATAGGTTACATTGCAGAAGAAGCAATTATATACAATGTGCTATATTCAGTTCGTTGATACTTGTAGTCATCTCTCAATGATAGGCCACATTGGGCAACAAATAAAAGGAAATACAGCACATAAAATATTTAGTTCGTTGCCATTTGCAAACAGCTCTCGATAATAGGCCACATTGGCCAGGAAGTGAGAACAAGTATATTTAGTTCGTTTTCACTTGCAGGCACTCTGTCGCTGCCACCAGATAACACAACCCATTCCGGTCAAATTGGAAACATTCAAGACCCATTTGACTCCAACTATGCATATCTTTCAAGTTTGTGTCCTGTTTACTTATGTGTAGGACAACAGGACTCACGGTGACATTAAATGCGACCTAATAGATGTCCCAGATACAGATACATGCATACATTCATATACATTTACCCACCCCATCCGGCCCATACCTGTGCCGCAAACATAGCCGGGGTGTACCCATGCGAGTCCCTCGCATTGATGTCTGAGCCTTGAGTGGCCAAGAATTCCACTACCTCCATCTCATTGGCGCACACAGCCAAGTGTAGGGCTGTCAACGAATCATCGTCCGAGGATGTACGATGGTCTACTGGCGTGCGCGCGTCCAGTACTAGGAATTGCACCACTTGTATGTGTCCGCGTCTGTAGAAGTGGACAGGGCGGTGTCTACTGAGAAACACTATAACACGAGAGCGACACGCTAATATTGCACTACTTGCGCATATGCGAGTATATGAAGTTCTAGAATAATTTTCTTGTAGTAGCAAGCAGTATAAAGCCCGGACATATATGGTATTCCATAGACAATCTACTTGCGTATTCCATAGACAATCTACTTGCACATATGCGTGTATATGAATTTCTAAATTCGTTGTTATACTAGGAAGCCGTATAAATCCCAAATATGTACGGTAGTGACGAGACATAGTCTACTTACATATATGCGAATATACGGATTCCTAATATTGTTGTTATAGTAGCAAGTAGTACAAATCTCAGATATGTACGGTATCGACCAGACATAGTCTACTTGCGCTTCTCGGCATCTGTGGAGAGTGATAGTCGTGGATGAACCCTAACGAGCAATTTAAGCTATACATACGAATGTAGGTGGAATACGACATATATTTCTTACGTACGTTGTAAATGTTTGTTGTTAGTTTTAAGTACAAGTGAATTGATGTACGTCTGTGCATGGTAGCGATTTCGAACACGGACTACTTATTCACATCCACGTCCAGGATGGACGCAACCAGAGACTTGTACACATAGCGCATCCATGTACCACTACCAGCACACCTACAAAGCACACACACATCATACCGTGCAGCAAGATGCAGTGGGGTGAGGCCTTCACAGTTAGTCTGCTTGATAGAATAGTGTCCCTCGTTCGTGAAATACAACAGATCTCGGCAGTAGTGTGCATGCCCATGTCGAGCGGCCCAGAGAAGGAGCTCATTTTGGTTGTCCATATTCGGCATCTTCTCTTCGTAGCCCAGCCTTCACAAAGAGTTCAGAAGTACAGACAAAAAGGTTAACGAGACAATCTCGTGCATAGCTCTGGCGAGCCTCGCACAGTTCTTATACAGAATGCATGCAATAGAAATGTATTGCTAGCCTGTCTATCGTGTGATCTGACCAGCCCACACACAACCCATAAGCGTTCACGCTGTGTATGTATGACCTACCGCGTACACTCGTCACAGACACCGATCTGACTGACTCTATTTATAGACCCGATCTTATCACTACCGGTTGGCATGGGAACAGTTTCTTCGCCCAGCACATTGCCCTGGGGCGCCTCGGTGATCACCACATCTGCGTCCTCGTTGAGTCGATCAATCATTGTACTTGTTAATTTTACAGCCGTTGTATGTAGTGTTATAAGGATTTACTGCACATGTACAATCAGTTGAATATGGTAGCCTCGATGCACAACTACCACAACAAGTAAGGCTATTCTACTAACTTACACTATTCCTCCTGTGCTATTTGTGATAATCTGTACATACCGCAGTAAGGAGCGATAGAAGGCTATGCTACAGGGATATAGCTAGCCTTGATAATACTAGTACACTACTGGGTGTATGTGCATACAATGGGATATGTGTGCGCACACTATGGAACGTGTGTGCATTTATATTCGTATGTTATCACAGTATCACTACTATATACTATTTTTTACAAAATACACAGATTGTTTATGATAAGTGCACGTGAACGGCTACGGGTGAGAGCCCATCCACAAACTTTTCGCGCGCCCAAAATATGTACCGAACGTTACGGCAGGGTTGTTGGGTTACAATCACAAACATGCATTTATAAATATATAAAAATGTAAATAATAATATATAAACCAAGCTCATGTTGCGAGCTACGTGTTTATATACAACCCTACTACAAGTCAGAATGATGGCGTCGTTC
This sequence comes from Sphaeroforma arctica JP610, assembly GCF_001186125.1. NCBI lineage: Eukaryota > Ichthyosporea > Ichthyophonida > Sphaeroforma > Sphaeroforma arctica. Next base: position 25,673 of record NW_014039597.1, on the reverse strand, counting down.
CCCCTGGAAACCATCCAGAAAGCGTTTGTGTTCAATGAGGTGACCACTGACTTACTGATCAACCGATTTGCAGACAAGGATGTGATTGTGGCCACCCAAATAGGACGTCCCGGTACCCTGGTATGCACAGCTTGTCCACGTGCTATGTTAAGGAGCTTGCTGATGTGAACTATTTATGTGCTTGTTCACGCGATATGTTTAGAAGCTTATGTATGTTGTATGCTATGAAGCATGTACATGTGATATGTATAGAATTTAGAGCACATTACTCGCTATAGAAGCAAGCGGCATGACGAAGGTGCTGAAAGTTTTCGGAGAGCTCCTTAGATCAGCGATTTACGGACACTTTATGCGCAATATATTATTCAGTTTTTACTTTCAGCAGTTTTATATGTCAATCGTCGATTCATACCAGCGAGTTCGTGAGTATTACATTGTTGTGTTTATATCTACATACATATACGAGGACCAAGTGTATACATATGTTTACCAGTTCCATTCACCCAAATGCACGCACACAGTTCAACATGTATGCATACTTGTATATTAGGTTTGGACAACTATTTGTGTACCTCTGGGCTACATAGAACTTTGTAACCGTGCCGTGAACTATTCTAAAATATTCCTTCGTACGTGCGCGTTAATGCTCAGCATCAAACAAACCTGAAAGAATCTAGCGTATGCTACAAACGCTCACACCTGTACATGAATGCGAATGTATGATACACTCTAACATGAACTCCTGTATGGCTTCTTTTGTGATATAGTGCGTATTTTCTATCTGGTATACAATACTGAATTCGATATTATATAATTCTTCATGTTCGCGAAGAGTTCAACGCAGCATTTTGTCTTCAAATATATCATGCTGAGCAAGTGTACGTCTGTTTGAGTTTCTACACACTTAGTGTGTACGTAAATAACTCGTTGTTTGCGCGGTAGGTTTACCGCTCGCATGTACACATCGTCGGAGCTTTGGGCAGCTGTTTTCACCAATGTATTGTTGCATCTAAAAGTAAAGCTGCTCGTTTATGATTACACGAATGCTTACGTGCTGTGTTGCCGTATTTATATACCATATACTTCCATGTATTTGCATTTTTGCCGTGTTGCCGTATTCATATACCATATACTTGCATATATAGTCACACAGTAGTTTGATACGTATCCGCTGAAGCTATAATCATCTCTAGGCGATAAAATAGGATATAGATGTGGTCTAATGGTAGTGTGAGAGGAGTTATTATCCAGGTCTCCGGCATTGTACAACTTGTACCTACTAATATGGGTTTGAAACTTTCACCCCACCGTCCAGTCTTCTATGTGTATGCTTACCAAATATGCTTGTGCTTACACCTTCCTGCTTCATCGGACACATGTGTTTATATGCGATACACAAGCCCACACGCAGACGTATACATCAACGGTTGCGAATGTATAATGATGGGATCGAGTGCAAACATTGCACATAATATGACCGACAGCAACTGACTCGCAGATTCTGAGGTACATACACA
>NW_014039597.1:19701-21401 GCF_001186125.1 Sphaeroforma arctica JP610 | reverse complement strand
CATATACATATACATATACATATATATATATATATAGATATATAAATGAAAATAGAAACAGAAACATAAATAGAAGTAGAAATAGAAATAGAAATAGAAATAGTAATAGTAATAGAAATAGAAATAGAAATAGAAATAGAAATAGAAATAGAAATAGAAATAGAAATAGAAATAGAAATAGAAATATATATATGTATGTATGGATATATAGTATCCTGACACACCTGTTTGGTCGCCGTCCAGTATGGCTGCTTCGATGTCCGAGACTCTTTCAGTTTCCAGTGAAGACACTTTGACAGTGCCTCCCGGCTCCGTTGGGCTCCACTCACCAGTGCCTCTTACGGTGTCAAAATCCCACGAACTGTTGCTACCGAAGGTGGCTCTTTATTTGTATGTTTGATTCATAGTAAGTTACAAGTTAACTCCGATTCGAATAGGCATCGTTTCTAACTGCATGTAATTAAGAAGGGAGATGGGGGAAAATGGAGCGTCTCTTTGTGTGCACATTTATTCTGTGAATTGAAGTACGCTAGGCAAAGGATTACATCGACTTGTCTCTATCGTATAATAAACAAGACATAAAATATCCTATCAACAAAACCTAGCCTGTCAGGTACAACGAATCTCATAGGTAGTCAAGCCATCCTATCATGTGGGGTTGTACTAACAATCAGAACTACTGCATAAGCATATCTACGGAGAGGTTATATTACAACCATCAATATCGTTCAGCGACAAAAATCGTGTACAGGTGCGGTCTAGTATCGAGGTATGCAGGTGTGGTATTTAGCATTCTAATTACATGGCTGCATGTAATGTATAGGCTGCGTAGACGAAAACGTGCCCCTTATATCTGACAACTGCAGAGAAGCGACTGTGAGTCATAGAACATGAAAGCATCTCCCGGGCTACGCACCTGGTGTCCTTCTTGACAGTTGCCTCGTCAACAGACAGCCGTCTCTGGCGCAAACTGCTGGTGATCACATCTACTAGGTACGTGTTGCGTTTCGCGGTCTTCAGGAATTTGTGTTTGAGCAGTTCTTTGGCGCTGGGTCTGTCGTTCGGTTCCGCCTGCGGTGTGTACCAGTGAGTGCGTCAGAATGTATGCTTGAGATTATCGTGACTATATTTAGATACCGATAATATGTACGAGTCATCAGGGTATGCGACAAATAAACAAGCCACGACCAACGATGTTAGTAGCTGGTCTAAAATTTAACTCAATGCCTGGGGTCTATAGCCTACCTTCCGCGTGGAGGGACAGCTCTGCCAGAGAACATACCACTACCAATCATAGGGCACAAATCAATAAGACTGCACGTAATATAATTCTATCTCATTCGTGTGTATAAGTACATCACAAAGATCAGTAGGTTAGCTGTATAGTGATAGTTCTTTCCGCTGTACCTCGGATTACATACTTGTAAACACACGGCCACAAAGTCCTTGAACAGCCGGCTGAATTGCTCACCGTCCAGCGTCGGTGGCGGATTTTTGGGGATCAGAAAAAGCACTCGCATGGGATGCAGTTCAGAATGGGGGGCCTTTCCGACCGCCAATTCTATGGCTGTGATGCCTAGCGACCAGATGTCAGCCTGTAAGTAGCAGAAGTAGTGATGTGTGGGTGGTTGGTGTGGATATGAATTGAAGCAGCTCACTGAATTTTATAGATATAAATATAAATATATGTACCTATATAT
>NW_014039597.1:13904-17788 GCF_001186125.1 Sphaeroforma arctica JP610 | reverse complement strand
TGTGTGTGTGTGTGTGTATGTATGTATGTAGATACCTTGCTATTATACGCAGATTGCTTGATGACTTCCGGTGCCATCCAGAATGGAGTACCCACGAATGTATTACGCTTGGCGATGGTGCCTGACAATTGACCCGCCACTCCAAAATCAGCCAATTTGACATCACCACTTAGAGACAACAACACGTTGGCAGCTGCAGATTGTGGATTTGAAATTTTTGAGAATTTGAATAGGAATATTGAAATACAACTGATACTTGAAATTAGAAGTAGACAGATGAGCCAAATGCATCACCAACGAATGCGATCCGTACTCCTATATATATTCATATGAATATTCATTATATCTATATCGTAATCCATATCTAATCTATATTCATATCTGTATTCATGATATTCATATCTATATTCATTTTACAATTAACATACAGTCATACAGCTAACATACAATCAACAAGCAGTCTCGTGCAGTCTTACCTTTAACATCTCGATGGAGCAGGCGCATGCCGTGCAGGTAGTCCAGCCCATGCACTGTATCCCTCAGAATGATCGCGCACGAGGTTTCGTCCATTGGCACGACTTTCAGCTAATGTTATTGGTCAATAGAACGATGGAAAAATAATGGAGGAATTTTCATTGGCTTAGAGCTTTGTTGGGTATAGTATGGTGGAGTAATCACCTAGATGAGGTCTATCGGGGAGTGCCGATGAATAAAATCCAATGGAATTATCGGTGTACAAACAAGGGCGATCGAATCAAAACCACTCGATTGGTAAGGAAGAATGGTGTGCTTTAATAGTAGCCGAGACCACTGCCGTCATTAGGTCACGTGAATTGGAGGACGAAGACAATAGCCGCACAGAGAGTGTATTTGAAGATGGTCCTCTTGGAAGTATGAATACTCAGATCTTCTGCACGTAAACTGATGGTAATGGCTGCATAGAGGCAATACTGCCGTCGATGGAGCTGTGTCCAGAATAGTCTTTACAAACCAGTCACCAAGCGAAAACTATCCAAAGATGCAGTTCCTCCAAGACTCGCACGCATTATGCAATAATAGAACCTTAACACAAGCTACAAATCTAATCCAAAAGTCCATATTAATGATGGGTACAGGGAGCTACTGCCGCTGAATGAGGACCTGTCCCTACGATAGCACGTGACCGGTTATTGAGACATACTCTGCTGCCCTGGAAACCTGTTCAAATATCGACACACCAAGGCGCCCCTCTATACTCAACGCGTCGTATTTCAGCACTATAAAGCAAGGCAAGCACTATAATACAAGGCAGACGTCAACCACTTACAAGATCACTGCAGGAACCACCTCCCATGTACTCCATCACGATCCACAGCTCTTGGTGGGCTAAAAAGGACTCAAAGTACCGCGTGATGTACGGGCTGTCACATTTGGCCATCACTGCGCAGAGTTTATAATAAACAACACTTGTCGGCAATAGGTCTATGAACAACGCTGGTGGAGAAAAGGAATATATTTGTCCCGATGTTTATGTTGAGATATAATGCTAGGCCACGATACAACTCTCACAACTGGATCCTGATACTACCATCACCCAACGGCATACTACGAAACGGTACGAGTTGATCTATGCAGTATAGCGTTACGCCAATCTACCTGAGAAGCTACTACATGGCTGACACAGAATCTGCACTGGTGTATAATCTTACACTCGAGAACGCTACAACAACCAGCAATGGAGTGTTCCCAGCCAGATTTTTTACCACCGTTCAGTATCATACACCTGTACTATCGGAGTGTCCTGCCAATGCGACCAGGCGTTATCGGTGTACTGTAAGATTGGATCCTTACTACAGAATGGTAATACGTCGATCAGTTGTAAATTAAGAGGTTACTCTCATCGACCCCACATCCAGATTATTATTATATCATTATAAACTATGAAAAGCACACAAGCTTACCATTGATCTCAGTTTGGATGTCTTCAATCTCTTCCGACGCCTCTTCCAGATCAATGACCTTGATAGCCACCACTTCCTGAGTGGTCAGGTTGATACTGCAAATGTATAAATATATATGTATATATATATATATATTTGTGTGTGTGTATGTGTTTGAACATGTCTGTACGTGTTTCGTGGTATATGTATATGTTTTCAGATTGTCAATACAGAGCGCGTATGTTGATATGCATACATATCCGGTCAGATTGATACTGGCACAGAAACTAGATGCACCACACTCATGCTAATATTCTATGCGCAAGCAGCAGTGCTTTATGGAGAGACAACAGTCGACGAAAAACTAGCATTAAAAGTCAAATGTACATACACATTGGGTAAGAACCTATGAAGATGTTTATGAACAAACTGCAGAATTTGCCACAGTCTTAATCGAAGTAGACGAACACCAGCCAGTACATATGCATTGTTAACAAAAGTACTAGTGTTCTCAATAAAGTACCATCCGAATGCAAATTACTACTCTTGACATCATGGGTATAAGAACAGTGTATAGCGAACAACAATGAATGCCCATTCATTAGAAACATAAGAAATAAAATGCTCACTAAAGTACAAATTAGAATGTAAAGTAGCACTCTTGACATCATGGGTATAAAAACAGGGTATAACGAACAACAACGAACGCACTTCCATCCTAACCATAAGAAGTGCTATCCTCAATAAAGTGCCATCCGAATGTGAACTGGCACTGGTGACATCGTGGTTATAGTATTAAGGTAAGGACTGCTATTCTCAATTATACATCATCAAAAGATAAACTAGTACTGGTGACATCGTGGTTATAGTATTAAGGTAAGGACTACTATTCTCAATTATACACCATCAAAAGATAAACTAGCACTGGTGACATCGTGGTTATAGTATTAAGGTAAAGACTACTATTCTCAATTATACATCGTCAAAAGATAAACCAGCACTGGTGACATCGTGGTTATAGTATTAAGGTAAGGACTACTATTCTCAATTATACATCATCAAAAGATAAACTAGCACCCTTGACATTGTGTGTATGTAGACGGGTCGGCATAAGCAGTGGCTAAATATGTGCGCAGTAACTAAAATTTTAAACGAAACGAATTACCTACCACCCTACAGGCACGGACAGGGCTTGAAGAAATGCCGGTCATCATGCACATCCTTAGGCGCAGTTAAGCTAAAATGATCAATAGCTAAAATCCGTGTATGCAATTCAAATACGCGTTCGTATTTGCGGGCATACGCATATGCGCATGCGAACAACCAGCCACACCCGCAATGGATTAAGACTTTACGCATTTGACTAAATATATAACATCTATAATGTGAGGTAGTCTACAGTGTGAGGTAATAGTGGAATGGTTCAAAGAAAATAGCCGTACCATTTGAAAACCCGACCAAAGCTCCCCTTTCCGATTTGCTCGTGATACTCATACTTGCCGATCAAATCGGGCGGAATCTCATTCACCTGCGTATTGCAATCGTAGAGGGAAGTTCAAAAGAGAATTCAATATGATAGTCGATATCAACTCCAAGAAAAATCGGGAACAGGACTGATAGCAATTAAGAAAAGATTGGTTTGAAGCCAGCAAAGCCCAATTGTTGCTATTATGAAATACAGATTGCGTTGTTAATAACATGTAGAGAATAGAAACAGTTTATATTTGAACAGTTTCGAAATAAAGTAAAAGTATCAATAAGGAAATAAGTACAGATGTGCTTCAAGCTATAAAAGGTGTGTCTACACAGATGGGTACCAATACAAATGAATTTACAGAGAAAAACGATAGAATCGGATGAATTATATTTACTTGATTCAGCATACCTATTTAGGTGCATACACATGAAAAGAAGCACACGCACACGCAAAAATATATATATATACACAAAACCACACACACACAC
>NW_014039597.1:8086-10649 GCF_001186125.1 Sphaeroforma arctica JP610 | reverse complement strand
TATAATGTGTGTGTGTGTGGATGTGTGTGTGTGTGGATGTGTGTGTTTGTGGATGCGTGTGTGTGTGGATGTGTGTATGTGTTTGTATGTGTGTTTGTGTACACGTGTATGTGTGTGTGTGTATGTGTGTTTGTGTATGCGTGTGTGTACACATATACGTGCAGAGCTACGAATGTGACCAAAGCATATTTAAGTAGCATGTTTAAGTCTACACTCTTCGTCCGCGACAAAGTAATCCTTAAATTAAATGCAGCTCTTTCACAAATCGTCCGTCACAAACCTTACCATTATTTTACTCTTTCTGTTATAAGCTACATGGTTCTATTCGCGCTTCGCGACTGCATTGGTGAATCCCAAAGCAAATTTGCTCAGTTCAACTTCTTTCGCACTGTAAACCGAATCGAAGTGGGCTAATAGTCTATTCAATAAGTCCTATTAAACGAGGCAACAGCGCTTAGTACGGGGTCAGGTATGATGTGAATATTTTTTGCATGTGCTAGTTACGCGGGTATACATACGTATCTAGAGCCTTGTACATATATATTTACAGCAATGTTTTATTCTGTCCGAATTGTAAACATATGTAGTCACATTAGTAGACACATTTATGTACTTCCCCCCCCCCCAAAAAGACGCTTATTTTAGATGCCTTGCCAGTTGGCGCGTAATTTCGTCCTGTACATATTTATTTGATTATTTGGGGCAAGAGAGACAATTTGGGGGGTTGCGCTTCACCTGGAATTTGGTCTTTATCCCCACAATCGGATTGAAACGTGAAATTTGAAAGCGTGGTTTCATTGGTTTTTACTATCGACACGAAGAACAACAGTGGCTTTCAGGTGTAGTGCATTATAATCGGATTGGAGAATGAAACTCAATGTATAATATGATTGGTTAGGATTTGAAAAAGCACACCAGTGGCCTCTCTTATATAGTGCTTTATATACTTTTTTTGGGGGGGGATATTTTTTATGTTGAAATATCAAAAATATGATAAGGTTGTCAGATGGTAGTATGTTTACCTTTGAATTATTAATAAATTTGCGATGTCCTCTAGCTAGAGAGAGATGTACGGCACGCAAAATATGTAGTACTTATATACCGTCACATATTACGATATAGCTCATACGTACGATGCGCATACAGTTTCTAGTATCCGTTATACCCAGTGTCAAGTGAGTTACGATAGTTTGCAATATATATACGGCTAACACGTGCTCGACCGTGGTTGTCAAGCATCGAATGGCAATATAGTATACCACAACAAACACCAGTGATCGGTTGTTTTTAGAACACAGAAACACGCAGTAGATGGCTTTGGTACATGATATCCAAACCAAGACTATACATAGAGCGTGAGGGTAAGTGTGTGCTAACAGTTCACCATAGTAAGGGCCTTTCGAATAGGATACATAGCTGGATCTGAGGCATCGGCAGGCGATCCTTCCGACCAGCAAACCAAAGCTTACCTTGGATGACTCGATTATCCAACTTCACACCACCGGCAACAAATAAATCGCAAAACATGGTCTCAATCACCGCCAGAAGAATATACAGCTCGGCAGAGAAGCAGGACAAACACAACGAATTGGGGTCTGGTCAGGTGTGTATGCGTGTGAATAGTGTAGCTTCTCAACATAGTAGCGACAGAGACAGTCTTTCACCTGATAGGCGAAAAATTAACAACTGTGTGTGTCATTTCAGTGAATAGAGTTTGTTTACCTAGGTCGTCGAGGAAAGTAGGTAGTATATTGAATGCAGCTTGATCAGAATCAATTGCATGTATGCACGACTAATTTGTAATAGTTAAGGTCACATGTAAGGTTGAGTAGTTACTGCAAAGCTTAAGATCTCATGAGCAATATTTGCACGAGAGTTTAGCTTGGCGAGTTACATTGTATACTGAATCTACCTGAGTACAGTTCTATTGTACTTAAATATACAGCATGGTACAAAGATATATATAGCTCCTTTTTATGGAACTGATCCTTTCTGTGTATTTATATGATTATACTCCCGCACAACATCTTTGTAGTATATACTGTTATGTGTACGTACACCTATTGTCGCTTGAATTGGAATTTGTCTTATGGAATATCGTCAAACTAAATGAATAAAGTACTCCAATCTCTCCACGAACATAGACTGCTTTCTGAATATTAATAAGGAGAAAGTAGACTACATTGATATCAAAAAATAACCAGATATGACAATGCTACAACGGAGATGCACCAAACAAAAACATATGCGTATGAGTACAAAAAAATAGAAATTATACATATACAACACACAAATGATCTTGTATTGAAACAGAAATCATGTAGTAATATATGTATACATGGATATTCATTTTTTTTCTCACTTCATACACCTATGTGTATGGGGATACATACAAAGGTATACTGAGTATATATACATATAAATAAATATATATGTGTGTCTGTTTGTGTGTGCGTGTATGTATGTAGGTGTGTGTGTGTGTGAGTTTCTGTGTGTGTTGGTGTGGATGTATATATATATATGTTTGTGTGTGTGTGTGTGTTTGTGTGAGTGTGTATGAATG
>NW_014039597.1:0-2861 GCF_001186125.1 Sphaeroforma arctica JP610 | reverse complement strand
CGCACACCTGACTCTTTAAAATGTACTAGAGCCCCAGGTGAGCGCTTTAAGGGCATCCGGAGGCTCACTTGTAGTTGTTTAAAGCCACGTACGTGACCAGGGATACTCCTTTCTAAAAATAGAATAGGCAGAAGCTTTGCCCATGCATATGCCTGTGGTCACGTTCAGTATAGTCGATGACGCGTCCTGGGAGTATTGCGTCTGACTCACATCATGCGCATAGTCCACTCCGTTTCGTATCTGTTGCAACAGTGTACTTGCTGGCCCATACAAATCCATCCACTCATGACTGATGACACCATCCGAGTGTTAATCATGTCCCCGCACATACATATCTCGTATGATATGCACACACCTAAATGTATACTGTAGTGAACTCTTGTGCACTTGTTGCACCTTTCGAATCGCTAGTTGTTGTTCTCATATCCTTCCTTCACTAGAAGGTGGTGTACTTCTAATAAAGTATATGCCGCGATAGCAGGTCCATCCCTTCTTGCTCATACTCAAAACCGTTCCCCTGTTTGTTCAGAGTCATGAGCCTGGACTTGTTCTCAACCCGTTGCGCGAGTCGGAAAATTCTCTCCGGAACTATTGCTTTGGAAGCGCTTCAGTAGAAGGTAAGCCTAGGCGTGACTACCAAGGTAAGCCTAGGCGTGACTACCACTCAACAGTGTCCGTAGTTTAGTTGTATACTGAGATAACCAGCATTCTATTATATAGTATTAACATGGCCATGTGACAACGCTCTAGCCACATGTAACTGTTGTGGCATTCGTCTGTCTGACTCTATTGACCTACGTTGTTTCCGCATATAGACAACATGTAAGTCACGTGATGTGTATGCGTACAGGTTCTGTATGGTCGTCTTTTCTCATCTGTCGCTTCTCCCACGTTGTTTGGCCCGTAGCCTCACTATACCAAAACAAATCACCGAAGACCAAATAATGGACCACGCATATCGCTAATCATAACCCATCTACTCGCTCAAGTTCACATGTGATTAAGGGAGATCTAAAACATGTCAAGGGGATAGCAGTAATTCTATGTACGCCTCATAGGCCTGAATATGCAATGTGGGCGTTGCTGAGATGTGCTCATTCATTTATAGCTGCACTATGCAAGGGTTTTTTTGCCGTATACCACATGATGGACCAGGCGTATCGTCTATCAATCACGACCCATCCATTTGCTCAAGCAGACATGTGATGATGTGAGCTGTGAATCGTGATATGGGGTTAGCAGTAGGTCTATATATGTATTGTTGGAGTTGTTAAGGCGTGTTTATTCCTTCGTATATGCAGCTGAAACAAGATTTCCGCATCGGATAAAGGACCTGTTATGTACTTACACTGCGTAGGGTCGTGTTCACGTGAACAAGTGAGCTGAACTCGACTCTACTGTCATTCTCAGCCAACACTTGACTTCCATATTCATACACATTTGAATAATATCCGTATGTATTGGAAAATTATCCATATGCAGTTGAATGATATATATATATGTAGTTGAATAAACTTCATATGTAGTTGAATAGTATTCATATGTATTCAATGAATATTCGTACGTGTTTGAAAAATATTCGAATGTAATTGAATAATATTCTTATCTATTTGGATGATATTGATCTGTATCCTCATACAGGCGAGCGTAGCTGCAAAGGCTACGCCTACCAAGTCAAGAACTACATGAACGTTCAGGCCCGCCTGAACACAGACATCCGCAAACTGTACCACAGCGTGTTCAAGTACCATCCGTTGTACTATGAATCCGTATTCTCGGCCGAGTACAAACGACAGAAGATCGCTGATGCCAACCCAGATGCCGACTATACCATCGCAATCACCACACAGGGGTCTTGGAATCGTTTGCATCACATTCAGGTACCGAACTGTCTTTTCAGTGTTTCAGTGAACAGAATTGTGAGAATCCGGTACTTAGTTTGCAGAATGGTTGGTCTGAGATCTGCGTTGTTGTTCGGTGTATAGCTTCTGGAAGCAAATATCTAAACAGACGGTCGCCAATATAAAGTGATTGTGTTGAACAACTCTGTTTTACGCAGTGGTGCGTATGGATGGGTATGTTGTGTGATCGTGGGTTGTATATGCAGATCTATGACAGGGAGTTTTCCTCAGATAGAAAGAATGACGATCGTATAGGGGCGGTTGCATACGAAAGGAGTTTCTATCTCTCCATGTGCGATATGCAATGATGCGGAATGCTTCGGCCATTGTTGATATTCAACGAAACACTTGGTTGTAACCCATGAAAACATTGGTTGTTGAAAGTTTGAATGATATTTCGAGATATTTAATTTCGAGTACTCGATGTTATGCAGGCGCTGGCCGAGACATGGAACGGGCCCATCAGTTTTACTTTGTTTCTGGACGATTCCTCTCAGATGGATGAGCTCGACAGTATAATTGCAGACAGTCCACTGCTCAAGGTAGGAGCCCTATTTTTTTATGGAACGAAGCAAACAGATATTTAGTCTGTATATGTTACACACCTGTTTAGATATATAAATATATATATACTTTGATCTAGGAGCCGAGACATTCTTCAGGTGATCATACTGCATGTGCGAATTTATTCAAATACAAGTACACAGCTATATGCGTATGTATATGTGTGCGTGAACGATTTTGAATTGACATTGTCCACATGGACTCTGGGAGTATCTTAAATACGGCCAACCTTCGTCTAGTAGAATTCTCATGTAATTATATCCACACATATACCTATGTGTAATCTGAGAAGTAGTAGATCTGTCGAACAAATTATTACCACCCATTCAGACATCATATTCAGCAAGCTTGTTAATTAGTCTGTTGGCAGGTACACTCATTATTTGTTATATACGA
>NW_014039598.1:26734-28555 GCF_001186125.1 Sphaeroforma arctica JP610 | reverse complement strand
CAAATTTGTACTCATATATATAAATATAGACACTCGCATATATCATACGTATGGTCACATTATATACAGACATAAATGCATACACACTCGCATATAAATAACACGTATCTACACATACACAGGCAAAAAGAAGACCGTGACCAAGAGTTTAGCCAAGCCCGTTGACCAAACACAGTCGCACGTGGATGCCGTTCTAGCGTTGTCGTGGAACAGACCCAATCGCAATCTCATTGCCAGCGCATCGGCAGACACCACCGTCAAGGTAAGGGCTTTTGATTGGCTTGTGCTCATTGCCATGGTTACCGGATTCCCGTCGGTCGCCTACACAGCCGGGTGCAATTGTTTTAATACTGCCATGGCTGCAGGCTCTCGCAGCCTGCGCGGAGTGTCCTGTCCCCCCGGCCCTGTCCTTAGCACCAAAACTTTGGACACGGGGCCATATGCACCCGAGTATATTGCCCCATACCCTTCGTGTGTGCCATTACCCGGCCACTGTGTCGCTGGCGACTATAGAGCAGCCCAAGTGCCTGGAGAATGGCACCATAACCATGACTCACCGTGTTAATGTATGCTCAAGGGGTGTGCGTATAACATTGAGATGTTGGGTGCAGTCTGTGGCACTCGTCGTGTTCTTCCGTATGTCTCGTGCCAGCCCTCGCTTCCCACCTGTCTGTCTTCTCTTGGCGTGGCCTGTCTTGGCCCGTGACTCACTCACCCACCCACTCACTCACCAACCCACCCACCCACCCACTAACCCACCCACCCACTCACCTAGCCACTCACCCACCCACCCTATCTCAGGTGTGGGATCTATCGCAAGGAACGTGTGCACTCAACCTCGTTCACCACACAAGCAAAGTGCAATCGGTCACCTGGAACCCCACACAGCCCACTGTGCTGCTGACGGGCAGCTACGACGGTACCGCTGCTGTGGTGGATTGCCGCACCCCTAGTGAGGTGCGTACTCAGACATAGACGGATACGTATCGCAGTACGTACATGCGTGTATGTATGTGTGTGTGTGTATGTATGTATGTATGTATTTGTGTGTGTATGGATGTATGCTTGTATGCTTGTATGTTTGTAGGTTAGTATATGAGCATGTATAGAATGCCGAGGGTTTCTGGTTCGAATCCTACCTTGATCCATAAGGGCTTTCTGTTTAAATGTCTAACGTATAAGTTATACTAAAACACACGCATATATACGTATGCATACTATGCACACCCCTGTATAGTCTCCAAACACGCATCGCTCGCGGTTGCCAATCCATCGGATCGATAACCCACACAAGCACTCGGCACACAGGTGCTCCCAACATGTCTCTATAAACCCTAAACCCTAAATCCTAAGACCCTAAACCTGGTTGGCCATCATCCCCACAGCTATTGCGCTGGGAGCTGGGAGGCGAGGTGGAGTGTATGGCATGGAACCTGCACAACACAGACCAGTTCATGACATCACTGGACAACGGCAACATCGTGTGCTGTGATGTGAAGACGCCAGCCGCACCCCTGTACACGATTAACGCACACTACAAGGCAGCCTGTACAGTGTCATACAGGTAAGCGAACCACAGGCATGCGCATATGCACGCTGCAGTGTATGGGTGTCTGCTTAGAGACATATTTAAACGGGTGTGTATATGTAGCCATGTATGTTAATATGTGTATATATGCTCATGTGTATGATTATCTATTATACTATCGTGTTTTGGCATATACTTGAACGGAGCAGTTTGTATGTGTATGAGGGAGTTACGCTCATATATATATATATATGTAAATGTATATGTATATGTATATGTATATGTATATAAGC
>NW_014039598.1:8446-24550 GCF_001186125.1 Sphaeroforma arctica JP610 | reverse complement strand
ATCTCTCGCACTGTGTAGTGTGTTTCCGTGGATACTGTCATCGCATTGATGTGGAGTGTCACTATTTAGCAAATGTACCTGGCGATGTGTACGATACACCAAGTATTCAGTGTATAATTGCTGTGTATGTTGGGTTGTTGGGTTAGGGAAGAGACCCGAAGATGAAGAATGTGGGGTCGCGTATCGAGTACTTTAGCGTTGTTTCTGTTTTATTTCATTTTGGTGTTTACAAATAAGTAAATGGCAGAGACCATGCCGTGTGATGCCGTGTGCCTACATATCAAACGGCCGGTTAGTTTGAATCGTCGAGTATGTACAACGCTATACGCGTTGAAAACGCTGTAACGAATGATAATTGTTTCGAATACCATAATGTGTACCGTGTACTGATGCCATTTGCAAACTCTCCTGTAGGTTTCTTCAGTATACATGAGATTGCTCTCCTCCAGTGTTCGGTAGGGGTTCTACTTGCATACATCATACGTCACGTATTTATCCGGCTCCGAACTAATTCTGTGGCATTTTTTTCCTATCTGTACAGGGACCTGTATATGCCGCCGGGTTTTCTCCTGATTCGCCCTTTGTGGTAGCGGCAGGCGGCGGCAAAGGTAAATTAAAGGTTTGGAATCTCTACGACGAATCACCGCAGAGCTTCGCCCGCTTTGATGAGAGACTCAAGGCATTACAAGCGTAAGCCACGGCTAGAGTTTAAAACTCTACAAATAAAGAGATGACACTGATCGTAAATACCTGAAACGTCCGCCACCTCCAAATGAGAGATCCCGTTCGTGTGATCTGCATAGGGCATAAAATAGACCATACAGTTTTAATATTTCTATCGTACTTTAATTTCTAAAAATCGTATGAATTACATCGATCTCGAGATCGATCAATGACAATCTTTTAATACCGATTCAAAAAAATATATATTTAAAATATTGGCGATGTGGATATTTGTCTACCGTGCGCCCCGTGTGGTGAGTGGTCTACTTCTCAGAGAATACTAGAGAGGGGCAAAAATAATGATATATATTTTATATTGCTGTGATGTTTGATATTTGTCTACCGTGCGCCCATGTGCCAGTGTGGTGAGTGGTCTTCTTCTCAGAGAGGGGCAAAAATAATGATGTATATTTTATATGGCTGTGATGATTGATATTCGTCTACCGTGCGCCCCGTGTGGTGCCTGTGAGTGTATGCCTGTGTGGTCGTCTTTTCAGCGAGGGGCAAAAATAAAGATATATATAATTTATATTGCTGTGATGTTTGATCTTTGATGGTGGTTGAGATTATTTCGATTACCGTGCGCCATGCGATGGACAGCTTTGATAGTTCAGCAACTTGATTTTTTTAACGTGATTCTTCACCAATCTCTTTCTTGTTAGTATAGCATAGACAAGAGAGAAGAGTATGTCGCGCTTCAGTTGCCAATGACTACCGTGACACGGGTGATATATTTTGTTTGAATTTCAAGTCTAATTTAGAGGGCTAAGGAATATTTTATAGAAAGTAACACCCAAAAAAAACTCACAACAACAGTCAACAGGTCAATGTTTTTATATGCAAGAAAAAATGAAGGCATACCGCACAATCCCTGTGAGGCTATGACCCATCGAGAAACTCGTGAAGATGACCAATTTCCAAACAAAAGGGCAATGAGCATAACAGCGGCTTTTTAAAAAAAAACATAAAACATATAGGAACATGGTTTACTATTGACTCTTCTAGCTTTTAAAAAAGAGTAAACTAAAAGTTGACTAAAACGGAAAAACAATCACAGCAGGGGTTGTAGATCGCTACGTCATCTCTAAGCAAGAGTAGAATATACGTGAATAGGAATAGCAGCATGATTCATGATAATTTTATTTGTTGTACATCAATCAATTAAAAAATCTCATTAGTTATATCTAGCTACTCATCTGATATGTATTGATCAATGAAATTGTGGTTGGAACTGCATTATATTTATTCTTTATTCTGATTGATAATTGACAATATAAAGTTTAAAACCAAGCAGGTTTTACTTTTGATATATGTAGTCTTCTTGTCTTCCCTGAGTAAAATATTGAATATTGGGATTTGGATTGTGGGACAGTGGGAGTGCAGGACAGCAGAAGTCATTACTGATTACATCACTATGTCAGAATCCGACAGGCAGGAGTTACAGACGGGTCACTGGACTCAGTGGACTGCTGGAAGCTGTAACGTCATTGATGTTGTACTCAGAACTTCAGAAGTGAAAGGTCAAAGTGCAACTCGACACTGACTGACTGACAGCTCTACCCTGTATTTTATTCATTGTTTTCACTTTTCAGGCTCTATCAGAGTATCACCAGTCTATTTCTCTTGTCTCTCTACTAATACTATTTATTAGTAGTAGAGAGTCTCCTACGTGTCTTCTCTCTCTCTCTTGTTGATTTTGTGTATTGCGCGCGCGCGCGCGCGTGTGTGTGTGTGTGTGTGTGTGTTGCGTGTGTTTGTGTGTTTATGTGTGGATATGTGGAGGGTGGAGTGTGGATTGTGGATTGTGGACTGTGGACTATCAAGTACATGTGTCAAAAGTCTGCAAAACAGTACAAAAGAGAACTGAAGAGAGAGTAGAGAGTAAAGACTCAGACTCTCAGCGAGACAGTGAGTCAGTACATACCATGGTGACAGTGGGCATGCGCCATTTGCTGGCCGATCCACGACTCCATGAGTCTATTCCAGCAGTAATCCTGACATCCTGACCCCTGGGGCTCTGAGTCCCTAACCCAGTGTCGCAGTCCCCACTCCCCAGGCCCAGGGGCCCAAGCCCTAAGGCCCCACCCCAAGCCCTACATACTAGTAGACTCCCAGCGTCCCAGACTCTTAAGTCTCCTGTACCCACAACCCACTAAATCCAGAATCTCCAGTTTAGACCCCAATCTCCACTCTCCCCAGTCTGGATTCTCCAATCTTCCATTCTCCACGTGTACACAGTGTCACAGTCACAAACACACCCGAAGTCGTTTCTCCTAGACTTTCTGCTCTCTGGGGGGGGGGGGGGGATAAGGGGGTAAGCCGGAAATGGAAACAGCGATTGACTGATTGAGTAATTTTAAAGCTTGTGTGGGGGGCTGGGCCCCTTAGGGGGCAACAGCCCATCGGTTGGGGACTACTAGCATTTCGAAAACGGCAGTACATACATACATAGAAGTAAAACCCCACCAAGGCACCAACTACCAACAAGTGAGACCAAGAGAGTCCAACACAGAAGAGAATATGTAAAAATAAAGGAAATAACAAGTCCCAACGCCCAACTCCTAACTCCCGCTCCAACCCCAGGCAAGTCGGCTAGTGGCCCAGCGCCGGCCTGGGCCAGCCCACTCCAGCGGCCTGCGGCCTGCGGGCATTAAAAAAAAATGTTGGTATGTACATAGTCGCGCTCGGCCATTTGGCCTATTGTTTTGTTTTTTATAAAAAAATCAAACAAATAAAATAAAATTACAGGGTAACACTCAGACTCTCAGAGTCTCAGACACAGGTATAAGAGAGAGAGAGTGAGTAGAGAGCGAGAACCGTGCGCCCGAGACTTTTTACTAACTAGAAGTAAGAATAGGAAAACCAGTATGTATTTATGACAACTTTCTTTCAAGAATATCCTTTTGTTAAAAAAAAATCATCAGACATCACAGTGATCACACTTATCACAGTCATAGACACGCGAGGTAATGATGGATTGATGGCGTGTATGATTGTATATACAAATGCGGTCGAGACTTCAGTCGAGAGTCTCGAGAGACAGTGTCTCGACTGTCGTCTGCCTTATTTTTTTTTGACAAACAATTTTGAAGTTGTGTTCTGTCAGTTCTGAGGACTGAGAGTCTGAAGTCTGATCTCTGAAACTCTCGTGTCTATTTTTATTTTTAATCCGTATATAGTATTTGATATACTATGGTCCGTACATACTCTCGTATAGACTATATTATATCGAGAGCATTGGAGCAGGTCGGTTATAATCAGCCATTCAAATATGCACATCTGGAGGCTGGGGCATGGAGGTATGTCCAGGCTCCGACTACTGAGCTAGAGCAGGTGCATCACGTCATAATTTCGCACCGTAGCTGATTCGTGGAGAGGACCTTTAGATTTTCAGTGTTGTGTGTCAACTGTCATCTGCTACAACCTTTATAATTTATTTGTCTGTATTCACCTCTTGCCAGGAGATAGCATTCGTCGCTTCTATATTTAAAAAGTGAACATTGTGGCAAAAGCACAATCACAAACACTCTTTACACTGAGAATCAGTCACACTACACTTGTTGTACACTGCGCATCAAAAAGTAACTGACACAATATGAAATTCTCAATCGTTACACTTATAACTGTGTTCTCCTTGGTAAGTGTCATATCTGCAGCGTCAGTCCGATCCAACGGGATGTTACACCAATTTGAGCCTACAATTAGTGATGTGTATGAGACCATAGAATTCGACACGGAGTTGGACGAAAGTTTGAATGTGCCTAATTTTGGCGGCTTCTAGATCCGGATACAATCCTGAGAAGCGTATGAATTTAAAAATGACAAACTCTGTGAGGGAAGATCTCGTCTGCGTGGAAGTCAAGCCTCGCAGGCATCTGGTTGGCGAAATGGGATATCGTAGAAAATTCAAGGTTTGACAAATTATAAACCGAGAGGGTGCTTGTAGCATGCTCATCCCGTGAACCGTGACTCGGAAAATACTAGCTTATGGACTCTTGAGAGTGAGGTTTAGCTGGTTAGTCTATCCATCTCGAGTCGATCGATGAGGTTGCCGGCTTGCTGTTCAGTCAAACGTTAACAAGCTAAAAAGCTGACGAAGAGATTCCGATCATGAATGCACTTAACACCGCCCCGCTAGCTACTTAATCTGATAATGACATACATTAAATCACAATGAATCTATTTTGAACTGGGACTAGCGATGCAAGAAACCAGTTTTGTTACGACATATACTGGTAATATTATTTTACCTGTACTAAATAGCAGCATATCTCACATTTGGTATTGCTATTGCTTGAACGATATTCAAAATTGTGCCTTTATATATTATTATCGTCCTGGATTTTCCTTTGCGATTTAAGTCGTAATGCACGTGTAATTACTTTTTACAAAATGGCTGTATTACCAGTCTTGCATTGTAAAATTCTCCTAGAAACGTGTTAATGCGAAACACTTATTTTACCTTTTGTTTTTCTGGCCATCTCAGTGGTGCGCAAGCAATGGATTTGACTCACCTACAGTGCATAACGATCAAATCGTTCACAGCATTCGATGTGCAGTTCTCCCGACAATGCTTATGTATGCCTCGCTTACAATAGCGCAAATAAACTTATCGTATGACCCACTGGAGGACGGGGCACTCTCTAAAATCAATGATATCCTCTAGGACTAATTTTTTATTTGTCACTTCCTCCAGGACTAATTTTTCATTTGTCACTTCCTCCAGGACTAATTTTTCATTTGTCACTTCCTCCAGGACTAATTTTTCATTTGTCACTTCCTCCAGAGGGCCACCATGTTCATCGCCAGTAAATTCTTTATTCTCGAGACTAGAGTGGTTCAAACCGAACTTTAGTTGAGTGATGGTACCCAATATCATTGTTTTTGTTACATCACTGATACGAGGGGAAAAGTGACACAAAAGTAGCGGCTGAGAAGTGACATGATCGCTGCATGATCCAAGTATAAAAGGTATCGGAGTCGAATGCCCATAGTTAAGTCACCAGTGCAGAGAGCTTAATACAAGTGTATCTATAGAGCGTTCGCAGACAAATGTAACTAAAATATTTATCGGGTTGCCTCTTAGCAGGCTTCTTGTTGTCGCAAGAGAAGTATGAGCGATCGTGTTCACGACTACAATTATCGAAATGAAAAACCCAGAAGGATAATTAAAAAATGTGCTTTGTTTAAAATCAACGTCAAGAGGTCTTCGAGATGCAATAGGATTGTCTGTTTACCATATTCGATCGATTGTCATAATCTTTCACAGTGATCTGAACCTACACTGACGTGTTAACAGAAATATATGGAACTCAATAAAAACCAATATAGTTAGGCAAAATATTTCAGTGTATTTAATGAGCTATTCGCATCCTTATTTAGACTTCGCAGCATGATTTCACATGTGTTCAACAGATATACATGTTTACCCCAGAAATCTTACACAGCTTCTTTGCAGCGGAGTTGATACGTTTCTCAACCGTCGAGATATCTTTGATGTCACCCATACTCTGAATTCCAATCATGCAAACCAGTTTCCGCAGCTCTGGTCATCTTTGTTTTTCTTATCTGCAGTGATGGCGCATCTCAGAACGGTGGATTCTATTACGGGCGTTCAAAGCTTGACTTAATTGCCTCAGCTGAGTTGAGCACTTCGACTCCGACGAAACAACTTTTCAGTCCATCTGCTAGTATCTTGATTCTGGTGGTGAAACTGTTGAAGCTATTAACAGCGACTTATTAGCTACACCTCGAGGTTTGCATGTAGTCGCAGATATTCGTGGCGGCTCCACTCAGAAGCCGCCAAAACTGGGTAACGTTAAACTTTCATCTAACTCGGTATCGAACTCCATAGCTTCATACACATCGCTGACCACCGGGTCCGCGTACTCGGAGATTTCATCGAGGGTAACAGGCGCGGTATTAGCACAAGCGACTAAAGTCGCAACAGTGAACAGGATTATAGTGTAAAATCTCATCTTCGATTTCGTAGACTTGTAGAATGTAGCGTCTGACTGACATACTTTACTGTACAACTACTGGATATATATTGAAATACATTCTACCAACTCTTCTACTTATTACACTCATGCCAGGCAGGCAGGCACAAAGGGAACATTTTTGTTTTTATAAAAAAAGTGTTCACTTTTTTGGGTTGAAAACATTTTTAAATGACAATCTTCCATCAAGTTCCCCCCCTGGTGTGTATTCTTGCGTGTATTTGTGCTATTTTAAATATATTTATTTAAAAAATAAATAAACAAAGCTAAAAAAAACACAGATACAAATGGAGAACACTTACCGGACCTCGTGTGTGTCTGAGTGATAGGTACTTCTGGAATAAAACTTATGTATCGTTTCTATTGTTACCTCTAAACCAATGGGTAATTGGTCCACACACTCACGGTCTGCCATGGGCCAACTTTTCACTTTTGTGTCTTTTGATTTCAATTTTGGTTTGAATTGTTCCACTCTCAGAGGTGCTCTACGTGGTCAGCTCACGTGAGTCATTGCTTCGTAATTCATTATTTATAATTATTCATTTCTAAAAAAAACAACATATTTGTTTTTAAAAAATGTACTAATAAATACGTGCAGAGTAGCACTGTATGTATGTATTTACTTTCTATTTTCAGCTGCTTTTAAATAGACCCTTGACATTTGACAGTCTGATTTAAAAAATATATATATATACACAGTTCACACCCCACACTAAGCTCAATTCGTTACGAAAAGGACATATATACGGTCAACGTAAATGCTCAATATAGCGTTTTTTGAGTCAAATATGGTTGATAAAACTTTGAAAATTGCACTTGCAAGATGTACCTATTTCCTACAAAACGGACTATGTTGCTTAAATTCGCTATTGTTGGCGACTACTTCTGGCGCCAAAATGTAAGGTCATAATGGGATCATGATATGACTTCATGTATGCACCCAGTTAAATGCTAGATGGACTAGATGGTACATAAAAGTTGAACGTAAATCGGAAATTTAGAAGATATTTATAAACGTTGTATTGGATAGCGTTTTTGGCTTAGCTCCACAGACCACAGACCACAGACCACTAGCTACAAGGCCAAGGCCACAGCTGCAGCTAGACAGATCACTAGAGACTAGAGAATAGAGAGGTAAAAAAAAAAAGAGGCCCCACGCGGGGCCCACGGTCTTATTTAAAACAAAATATATCGTTTTTTTAAACGTTTATACGTAACCAGATTACCAGACACGTCCACGACTTCCCTCACTCCTGTTCATCGTGTTCATGCGATGCATAACTGCATGAACCAATAGAGTAATCAACTACAAATTCTTTTGAAATGTTTTTCAAAAAAGTCTAGAAAAATCCAAAACCTTATTTTAGTGAATTAGGTTTACTTCATTTTTAAAAAATAAAATCGTGTCCCCATAGTACATAATTAAAAAACAAAACAAAAAACAATACAATTGTGCATTCACATAAATATATTATTTTGTTTTGATTTTTTATAAAAAATACATAGCCTTCTGAAAAAAGAACAAAATATGTATTTTTAGAGAAAAAGAAGATATAAAATTGATAAGCCTACTTCTCAAGTATTTATAATTTATTTAGTATAGAAAGGCTATGTATATATATTTACTATGAGCCAGTGTGAATGAGACAACTCAGGCACTCACCTCTGTCACCAGTCAGGCAGTCACCACACCGTTTGTTGTTATCTATTTATAAAAAAAAAAGTACCAAAAAAAAGGTGCCTTTCTCTCTCTATTTACTACTAGTCTCTCTCTAGCCTCTCTACTAAAAACGACAATACGAAATAAATACTGAAATTGGCCCTCTTCGCATTCGGCTGGCCCTGTGCAGACAAAGAAGTCCACGTGCCTCAGGCCTAACCTCAATAAGTTTAACGTTATAACTTCTATTTATCAAAAGGTTAACGATAAAAATCCAACGTTTATATCTGATAGGTACAGTCTGATATATTATAGATGCATTTTCCAGGTTAGGTTGGTGTCAGATATTTGTCCTGTTTGTTCAGTGCGCACATTTATCAATACCCCCGCCACTTTCCTAAAAAACCTACAACTTGCAACATATATTTTGTTATGTGCGTGTTCAGAAGCTTCTCCGAGCGGTTCAATCTCAGAGCTGGAAATTTGTGCAAAGTGTACGTGAATATGTAGTATATACTTGGAGAAATGTCTAAAAGAGACTTCATAGTTGTTTGTTGTGCACATCAATGACAATACGGACCAGGTACTTCGAGGAGACGAAGGTTAACTAAGTGATCCACTCAAAATGTGGGTATTGCCAAATGTCAAGTCGAATAGTTGTAGATTCTGATTGGCTATTACGCATTTCGTGGCCCAAAATTTTCAAGAATAGGGCAACTTGTCGAGTGCAAATTTGAAAAAAATGATAATTGATTTGTCCCAAATAAAAGCTATAACTTTTATTTATCAAAAAGTTACCGTTAAAAATACAACGTTTACATCTTGCACGTCTAACTTATTGACGTTAGCCTCAGGCCCTCAGGGCCTCAGACCTCAGCCCACATGCCCTTGCATGCGGCCTGCTGTATCAAAATTCATCAACACACAGACTCCAAGAGATACGATATTATAGTTTTTACCGATTGAGCTTGCTTCATTGAAGGATCATGATTAAATTAGTGATGATGTTGACACGTTACCCAATCATATTTTATTTGGGAACGGCCAAGTTGGATGTCAGAGGGCTCCAAAGGCATCGGGTGCTTTTTATAATTTTGGACAACAGTGAGATTTTTTCTCAAAATCAGACAAATGTATTTGTAACAGGACTTTAGAGTAGGAAGGAAGTAGAAAGGTTGGAACACAGACCCAGTGATGACTGATGAGACCACTTGTCAGGTACTTGTCACAACAGTTCACATATCACAACTTCACAAGTTCACACTGATAGATTAGATTTGGAAACCAAAAAGCCAGAAAACCAAAAAGCCAGAGTTCGAGTAAGAATTCCAAATTGACAACTTAAAAAAATATACATAAGTCATTGGTTGTATAGTCACATACTAGCAGAACAGCGAGGAGAGTAAATTTTATTTAATAAATTACAAAATTAGCCATATCAGCTATTAAAAAATCAAGAGAGTCAACAGAAATACTTTGATTTGTATTAACCAATGATAAGGATTAATTGTAAATTATACGTTGTTCCTTGTCCAAATACATGCTACAAAATACTAAAGCACATCATTCATGGCCCTCAATAGGAGAAGTATGTAACAGGAATAAAATATAAAATAAATGATACGCTGACTCAAGTCTCCACTATCGCCCTGTCAGTCTGTAGTCTGTACTCTGTACTCTATAAGCTGGTCGCGACTCGCGTACGCTGAGTCGCTGAGTCGCAATGAGTTGCTGCGGGCCCGCGGGCCGCGGCTGAGGGGCTGACAACGACTGCTGGGCCTGGCAGTGTAAATCGGCCTGGCCGCGAGAGAGTGGATTGTTGAATCATTGGATGCTGACATTGCTGAGTTACTATTTTCTTACTCTTAAGTCTGAGTACTCTAGCTAGTGGGATTATGTGAGTACTGAGTAGTGTGAGTCAGTGATTGTGTGACTGTGAGTGTGAGTCTGTGAGACTGTGAGACTGTGTCAGTGAGTGTGAGACTATGAGTCCTCTCTTCTATTAGTATAGACTATAGACCTGACCGAGGAACACATACAAATAAACGTAAAAGTACATATTATTGTTTTCAACGTTTTATACACGTATTTATTATTTTAGGAAATACAAATATATGTACATAATTAAAATTAGGAATATTTTATATATATGCCATATTTATGAAAAATATATAGCATATTTATTTCATATTTCATATCTTCCTAAAAATATATTTCATGCATGTTTCATATTTAGTATTTTTCTAAAAAAATATATGTCACATATTTATTATTTCTCTTATATAATTTCCTCATATTTATTATTTCGCCTATATTTCCACATAAATACTTCATGTTATTGTGTTTTGACATAGCTTGCTATTTAGTATGTGTGACGATTGTTGATACTAAAAGTAAAAAACACATTGATAAACAGTCCTATGTATATGCGCAACACATATGCACAACGTAGTATAGTAATATACTAAGTATGAACATATATAAGGAGCTTACACTTGGTTTATGTACGCTAAAAAGATAAAAGATCTATATAATAGATAAATCAAGAGTTATATGACATCTAAACACGCATTTTTGTAATGTCATTATTCTGAGTCATAAAGCTCGACAGAGATCATTTAGCAGTGAAGCATGAAGATGTACAGATTAGGCTGCACTTGAATACTGTGCACTGGGATGGCATATGTGGGCATGTGGGCTTATATTGCCATTGTATATAAGTCAAATAAACTAATGATATAAGTGTTGACTTGTGTATATAATATATGTGATTGCTTGTCATTATTTCAACACCACACCACAAGTATAAAACTGGATTGAATTTTTTTGCCACCTTTTTTTGTTCGAAAAATTAATGAATTTTCAAATTGGTAACAATTTGCCACCTTATTTGAAAAAGGTGGTCAACATGCGTCGAGCGGAAACAGGTTAAATTGCAACTGACGCTATACTACTGGTACGATAGCTCTGAAATTGGTAACAGAGCTCAAGGACAATACTATTGATAGGTGTAAACAATTATTTGTATACCTGTGAATTATAAAGTTCACAATGTCCCTTCTGGCAGGATATGTGACAAGTGTGGATTACGTCTTCTGTGACCAAGTTGCGCTCAAGATCGAATTGGCATGTATTGTGAAAAAACTTTTTTCGGGTATCACCCGACTACAATAGTGTCAAAACGAGTGTTCAACATGTGGGTTTGTAATTTTTGATGATGTTTCGTCCTATTTGGTATAATTCCAATTACAGGGTCTTACACGCATACTTGCGAAGTTACACAACTCTATATATGGATACATACGTCCATGTAAACACACACACACACATATATATATATATATAAATATACAGACGATAATATATATATATATATATATATATATATATGAAATATAGTATATTTCAGAAATATGCCATATGTACAATATACATATTCACGAAATATATAATATAACATAGTATATGAAAGAAAATGTAAATGCGATATTTTACATCAGCTATAAAACAGCTACTATACACCTGTACAATTCCTTTAAAATAGCTACAAACTACAGCCACTCTGCCTATAAATTATTCTACTATAACTACAAAATACAGTCATTATGCCTATACAAATCCTTTGATAGAACTGCAAGATACAGGCTATATGCCTATACAATTCCTATAATACAGCCGTGAAATACTATATACTATATTTCGTAAATATATATATATATATATATTGTACATTGATATGGCGTATTTCATAAATATGGCATATTTCAGAAGTACGGCAATTTCATAAATAAATATACCATATTTCAGAAATATGGCTATTTTAGAAATGTGGCATATTTATAAAAAAATGGCATGTTTTAGAGATATGGCATATTTTAGAAATATGGCATATTTATGGCATTTTCAATTTTTATAGACCATATATTATTATTTTTGCCATATTTCTGAAATCAACACGCGTTACTCAATTTGATATATATATATATATATATATATGTGTGAAAATTTCAAACATTTATAAATCGAATAGAAATACGTTTTAACGTTATTTTTATTCCATATGCGGTCCTTTGTATGCTCATATCTGTATTTTAGAAGGCTAAATATGGCTCATAGGTGTATTTTTCGGGTCTGAACATTTGAAATGAGCAGTAGTCAACTGATACAACACAAAAATATATTTAGCAAAAATGTAGAAGGCTACTGTATTTACTTTATTTTTGTATTTTGGGTTGTTATTTATTTTAAGAAATGTAACTTGTTTTTAAAAATAAATAAATAGAAATATATATATATATATTAATTATATATATATACTTTTTTAAAAATATATACTTATTTATGTATTTATATTTTTGGTTTTTTAAAAACAAAAGTATAATAAATTATGCGTATCTATGGAAATTGGGAGGATAATTTTGAAAAAAGGTAGCTAGGCGATGTAACTAGGCGAGGGATAAACACCTAGTTGAGGTTAGAAAAACTAAGTTGACAATGAGTCACGTTTGAAAAGTTCAAATACTACAGATTTTGATTTTTGAATCAATCAACAAATATGAAGTTTTCAAGTTAAAACAATAATAAGAATAAGAATATTGAACTAGGGCTCAGGGCTCAGGGCCTCAGGCCTCCCCCCCCCCGGTTCGGTTTTTACTTTCTTTTTTATGTGTTTGTACAAAAAAAACAAAAAAAAGGATGGATCCGAAAGGCCGGGAGGGGGTATTTTGAAAATAAATACAAACACAGTGGAGCCGTGGAGGGCTGGAGCCTGGAGGCACTCTCTCTCTAGAGAGAGAGCAGAGTAGTAGTAGAGAGAGTCAGTGGAAGGATCATCATTCATCAAGAGGCCAGCGACTATGAGAGCCATACCATATGTTCATACATTGTATCATACATACTTGCCATTTTTGAAAAAATAATATTATCCCTATAGAGGCCAAAGGGCAACCCTTCCCGAAGTCTGAGATCTGACTGTCTGACTCCCGTGTCCTGAAGTCCCCCGTGGGTCTGGACCCGATACGACGTAAATATCTTCGTCAGGACGCGCGTACATAGATGTTGTGAATTGTACAATTGAATTCGTATTAGAATATGGCTTTTTAAAATAAACGTAGCCTCCACTACTCGAGAGAGAATGCGCAACGTACAAATATAAATGGTAATCAAGAAAGTTTTCCATAACAACACTCATTGCCTTATATTGTCAGTATCATTAATATGCCACAATCTACTGTTGAGACCTATATTGAGCCCGTCGAGGAAACACTGTCACCTGCAGACGCTACAATCGTTAGTAAGTTCAGTTCAGTTCCAGTGGTTAGATCATTGTTCAGCTGGACAAGTTCTTTGTATACACAAGCCAAAAAAAATAATTACACTTTCAAGCAGGCAGCTATATATACTGAGGGTAAATTGGGCGAGGTAACCGAGTATATCTTACCCACACTCGAGTCCGAAGCTGTTGCCGAGAGCTTAAACACAGTTGATACCTATATGTCAACACAATTTGACAAATTGGTTGACGCGTACCCCTCCGTAAACACTCCCACAGTAGAGGTGGTCGCTGCTTGTAACGCACAAAAAGATATTCTCATCGAAAAAGTCCTAGTGGTGAACGCGAGTGTGGTAGAATCTATAACGCCACACACGGAACAGGCCAAAAGTTTGGTGACGGCAACTTTAGAGCAGGCTAACCCCATATTGGAATCTGCCAAGGATATAATCAGTATTGAGAAAACGAGCACCGGCGCAAATGATGAGGAAGATGTGTAGGCCTTCATAAAATTAAACTAATTGTAAAAATTAGAGATAGGTATTTCGCGGTCTTGTTCAATTATAGATCTCTGCCATCGACGGGGAATGTCGAGGTACAAGAGCTTCAAATTTACTGAAAACGTGCTACATTATATAATAAAACTGAAAGGAAGCTAGGCATAGGTTCTGGATGAATCGCAAGGTAAGCGCATTGTTTGCTCGTGACAAAATACTTTAGTGAATTGTGTATATAATAGACCAAACATTAAGCACACATACCGATTTAACTTTTGTGACCCTTAGTTATATTGAAGAGTAAGACCAGCCCATAAAGGATCATTTAACCTGATGCACAACAAGTTGGTTATGTTGCGAACCCACAGACACGGTTGTATCTATACAGCATGTCTCTTATTGAGAAGGTATCAGCAGAGCCATTGTTCTAGCGAGTTTATTAACTTTTGAAGTTCCCACTTTACCCGTTGTCTGATGCAGACTATCACCTTCGTCTTCTGTTCTCTAAAAACCGGACTGAGTATCGCAAGGTTGTGGCGTCCCTCTCGGATTGCTTATTTACAGAGGATCTTGGTGAAGCCCCAAGTGTTCACTCTCCTTAGCATGTGTTATCTGTTCATCTTTCGCAGAGGTATCCTCTTCTTTCCCTGTTTTTGGATCTCCATCCGCACCTCTTATATGTATAGATATAGGAGAATGGTCCGAGCCTATGAATCCTAAACGTTGTGTGCCTCTTCCTTCAATACTCACATCTTCTATGCGCTCTAGTAAATTTGTAGTTCCTATGAAGTGGTCTATTCTCATACCCTTGCAGTGGTATTTGCCTTCACCTGAGCATTTCAATGAGATAAGGAAGCCAAATTACAATCGGGGATATCAGCAACCGTCAAATGGCCAGGTGCGCATATCAGCCAGAGGTTTTTAACAATCTGAAGCGATTTAAATCCTAACATCCACTGTGCACCTTGTGCACCTTCCAAGACACGACACGCACTATTGCAGACTGTCCTGACCATGAGTGGAATTGTACTGAGCGACAAGGGTGCGTATGCAAGAATGTAAGCTTCAGATCACAGATACATGCGCGATAACCTGCAGTACACATAGATTTTGCAGTGGATGCACCGTAAAACATCCACAAAAAAGGGCATTACAACGTTCGGTGCTAATTCTTACCCCCTCTCCAACTATACAGAGGATCTTGGATTCCACCGGTGTTTGAGGGATGCTTGTAACGGTACAGATCAACCATTTTTGCGGTGTCTAGGATTTCTTGGAAGAGTTCGCGTTCCCTATCTGTGCAGCCTGCCTTCGTTGTGGTACAGTGTCGAATAGTTCGTATTAGTCATCGACTGTGTATGTGTGCTGGCCATATAGTATTTGATTGCGAGTGCTACGCTGGCGTAATTCATAATATGCATTGTTGGTGATGAATGAAACCACTGGGGTGCAACTCAATATTCATTGCAACCTCCCGTACATGACGGCGTGACAATCGCAGATACGCACCAAAATAAATAAATTATAACATTGACTGCTACCAAACTTACGTATACAGAGATAAATATAACATTAACTGCTACCAAACTTACTTATACAAAGATAAGAATTTAATATCGTTCAAACTTAGTATGATCAAGATCGATGAAGCAGGAAGAATGTACCTATACTTTAAAGCATTTTGAAGTATGTATATTTGTATGCCTATCGAAGGGTCAATCGTATATATGTATATATACACATCCATACACACACACACACACACACATACACACACAAGAACACACACACACCCACACACACAGAAACACACACACACACATACATATATACATATATATATATATATATATAAGACACACACACATAATATATATATATACATACATACATATAAATATATATACGTAATACATCGATATATATATATATATACGTAAAACATCGATTTAT
>NW_014039598.1:5422-8426 GCF_001186125.1 Sphaeroforma arctica JP610 | reverse complement strand
ACACACACACACACACACACACACACACACATATATATATATACATATATTACTACACACACACACACACACATATATATATATATATATATACATACTTATATTATATATAATATTATGATATATATATATACATATACATATACATATACATATATATATATATATATACATATATATACATATACATATATGATACGTATACACAAACTATGTATACCACTTTCCGTTGAGTATTGGCAGCTTCTCATGTGTTTAGTAGTCTGTTTCACTATGGAAATGTCGCGTATGGAGACAAGTCTGGTAAAAACAACTCATATTATTTAGTTGTACTGTACTTTTTGACATGTGTGTTTGTACATTGTGAACATCTCGATATTGCGAATCAATCTACTGTACACGACGAACACAAGGAGACGACTATGCGTTTCACATACGCATCACCGACAATAGTATGCTATACATATTCGTTTATATGCCAGTCTGTACCTGTCCGACGTATTCTGGGAATCGCTTTCTGTCCTTCTGCTCTCCATGAAACTGTCGCCTGAAGAACTCTGGGTGGCTCAGATCGCTGTCGGTTGGTGACACATTGAGATCCCCACACCAGATCAGATTCTTCCCTGTTTTGGAATCAAAATGAGATACACAATATACACAATCAGGAATGCACAACTCATAGACAACTCTGTATACATTCATCATGTGTGTGTGTATGGGCATATGGTATGTATGTGCGAAACTACCTAAACTGTACGTGTACATTGCGCTGTAGACTGAGGCACCAAAGATATACCTTCTTATGCATTGTTCCGTTGCAAAAATGTTTTGACCTCAACACCCGCCTTTGAGCATAGGTCCTGTGACGTTTGTTGGCACAATGTCATGCATGCTTTCACACCACACGGACCACCATACTCATTGCTACTTGCACCCTGTAGTCAATCTGTCACACCACCTATTGTTGACACAAACTAAGGCAGTAGGCATATGGATTCGATATGGTTAGTTAGAATTCACAACACAGTGGAGATACGCACCTTCGTGCACATCATCTGATAAAAACCGCTTCACATCCGCATCCCAAGTCCTCCGTTTGAGCCACGATATCTCGCTACCGCCATTGTTCGGTGCGT
Organism: Sphaeroforma arctica JP610; assembly: GCF_001186125.1. NCBI lineage: Eukaryota > Ichthyosporea > Ichthyophonida > Sphaeroforma > Sphaeroforma arctica. Next base: position 7,290 of record NW_014039598.1, on the reverse strand, counting down.
ATGTATGCAGGAGTGACAGACCGGGCCATTCCATAAATATAACCCGGCCTTCTACCTGGTGTTTCTTAGCCCCTTTGGTCAGATCGATGTTGTACCTCACCGCGGTGGGTTGTGCAATAGCCTCCTGTCTGAAGCGAAACCCCGTGCGTGTGATTTTAGGGCTCTGAGCGACCAGAGTCCAGGAGCATGTAATTTAGTGTGGATATGGGGAATTCAACACTCACATAGAGAGATGTATAACGGGTGATAGTACTAGACCTCTAGGCAGTACAGCCGCAGATGTGATCAGAGGAAGAGCTGAGTCAGCTATGCGAGCTTCTGCAAACCATGTCGACCTGTGGCTATATACTATTAGCACACGAACGTGCCGGCCTATATATTGCTTTACGACCTTGTGACATGCTGTTGCAGGTCTAGCTGTACGCTATAAGGTAAACTGTGGGTGTGGCGTACTGAGGGCAATGCGCAGTGAATACCCACATGTAAACAGCGGCAAGTACTGTAGACAATAGGCGGGTTCATTATAGCAGATACAGTTGGGTAGATAACTGTACATATGCAAGCTTGCTCGCATACAGTGTGCATCAGTTTACTTAGCTACACAGATTCGCTGCACAGTGCAGATCTTTAAATGTAGGGTGATTGTGTAGAAAAGAGGAACGAACGAAAGCGCTGGTCACAAATTGAAACCACTATATTTCAGTACAGTCTCTACTTATACCACGATGTTCGCGAACAACTCAGCAATACTACATGTATAGCCTTTGCAATACAAAACATAGGATTAATGAAGTATTGCATTCCCTAAGTATCCAAGCAAAACGAGTGAGCTGATCTCTAAGACTGTGCACATACCCCATGACCATCGACTCTCCACAAGCTAGTAATTGTCAGTCAACCCCAATTTAAGTATCAACTGCATAGATTTGTCCGCAGCACACCACACAGTGCACGTGCTCGTCCAGGAATCGACCAATACCAGCAGTGATTCAAAGTGGAAACACTATAGCGTACTATATACTATACAGAGCGGAACATTCACATCCGATCCAACCACAAGCTACATCCTCTTGCATTGGCCAGTACTTACGCAAAGATACCGATCGAGTTTCCAGTCAGAAACCACGAGCAAACGATCTACCTGAGGAACACAGCTGTACCGGCATATCTGTAATCTGCTAGGCTGAAGTAGGCCTTATACGGCTCCACAGCTGGTTCACGTATGAATGCATCGAGAAGCATTTGATCCCCTTCCGATGCTTTGTATCGCAATCGTAACTTGCCATCGTTTTTCTTTGCCTTGGGATCACTGCAATAGGCTGCAGCACGCACCTAACGAGCACAAACGGGCGAGAGGTGTGAGACATTCCAGTTGTCATTCGCGGTGATGCCGGCTGTATTCGAGTATATCAAACATACATGTGTGGAACTGAATCTGCCAAAAAATTGCCCTACATGTGTTTCTATATATATGATTATAACTATCTATATATATAATTATAACTATCTTTATATATATATATATATATACTAATATATATATATATACACACATATATATATACAAATACATATATATACATACATACATATATATATATATATATATATACAAATATATATATATACATATATATATATATACATACATATATATATTTCTTACATACATAGATACATACATACGTACGTACATACGTACATACTTACATACTTACATATATGCATAGATACATACAGACATACATATAATATACATATACAAATATATATATATATATCCATATCTATATCTACAACGAACTATAACTATATCTATATCTACAACGAACTATAACTATATCTATAGCTATACATACATCTATATA
>NW_014039598.1:0-2761 GCF_001186125.1 Sphaeroforma arctica JP610 | reverse complement strand
TGTGTAATGCAATCGTTGGCCAGTATATGTAAAAGAAAATCTCCGATGGGCATATTAAGCGAGTCTCGTTAAACTACTTCACGAAGGTCAACCGTCGTCTATGACGTTTTCATGCTCACAGAAGTGTGTGGGTGTGAAGACTGTCGAAATCATTCTTGGAGCTAGCCGAATCAGTTTAGCAAACACACAGTCACATACTCGCAAGCTTCTTGAAAATATCCAGCAATCACAGGTTACGGTTCTAAATCCCCCAAACGCACACACAAAGCACGCAAGCACATTTGATAAAAGTATGCGCGGTTTTAGTTATAGCTACTGGGGAGTATTCATGTTCTATTGTAGTCGTGCATGTCAAGTTAACAGTGAATAAACAGTCAGTCTTGATAGTCCATGAATGTCAAGTTAACAGTGAATAAACAGTCAGGACAAACGAGGTCAGGTACGCGTACCCGAACCACCACAAATGATTCGTACACAAATGGGCGCTAATTGGTGTTGGCAATTATAAGGACGCTATCTTTAAACTCAAAGCTAATACGCACTTCATAGAGCTTACCCCGCTATCCTGCAGTGTATCCACAAACATGCCTCGCTATTCGTGAGAGTATCTACACATAGACCTTGTTATTCTATAGTGTTTCAACACATAAAAACTTGTTGCCAACCAGAACCAACTTTACACAGACACAACGTATCTGGTGTATTCTACGCATAACGGATGTGTACTGCATCAGACTATTACCTCACTGAGACAGAACACATCCGGTGTGTTCTCGATCAGGAAGGTCAGCAGTTCCTTCCGCTGCGATTGGTTCTGCAATCTGGCAAGCAGACCATTGCAATTGAAGCATACAATATGTTCGGGGTCTCGAGTGCCCCAAACTTTGACCCTTTTCACTGCACCTGGGTGTCCGTTTTGGGACCCTGGAGCCGCGCGTTTGGCGAAGTACCGCATCATTCTCGTGACCTAAGTGTGTACACGTCGTCGAGTACCTGTTTGTCTAGTTGTTCGGGTAAGAGAGCAGGCAATAGAGGGTTGGATAATAGAATCACTTCGTAGTAATTATGAATAATGATTCTGCAAATCGTTTAGTTGTATTGTTTGGTTTGATAGTCAAGTGATTAATGAAAGCATTGGGGTGATTACTGTTTTTCTTCTGTCGTACTTGTCCCTACAAGTGTACGTTCCCGATATTGTTAGGATACACATGGTCGATAGTCATGGCCGTGGATATGGAAAGTAGAAAGATAATCATGGCAAACACCCGAAAATATTTAAGACTTGAGTGAACAAAAACAGTACACGTGAAATGACAACACAGAGCCGTGTGACAATGACATATCTCAGAGACGAGGAACCCCACGGATACAGGCAACATCATAGCACACAGGTGCAGGGGACACAATCAGTCCACAATTATAGCACACAGGTGCAGAGGACACAATCAGTCCACGATTATAGCACACAGGTGCAGAGGACACAATCAGTCCACGATTATAGCACACAGGTGCAGATAACACAGTCACGTATGACCAAAACAACAATCATTGTACGCTTATTTCTCAGTTGACAACTATACGAATACGAATGCGCCGTGAGCGCAATTGAATTGGTACGGACAACAAGGATTGCACTTATACCCGCTATTGATATATTAAAACATAAAACACACTTTTGTTCAATTGATATATTTTAACATAAAACACACTTTTGTTCAATTGATATATTTTAACATAAAACACACTTTTGTTCAATTGATATATTTTAACATAACACACTTGTGTGTTCTATTGATATTAATACCATAACACTCTTGTGTTCTATTGATATTAATAACAAAACGCACTGTGTTCTGCTGATATTTATAACATAACACACTGTGTCATAGATATCGTCAATCCCGTGCTCAAAAGGGATGCCAGGTTTCAGTTTTAGGGTATATGTAACCAAGTATAGGCGAGGCAAGTATATGTATCCGTACATAAGAGGGGTTTTATCTTTCGCAATAGGGCAGGTGACTAACTAATGCTACGCAAACACTACAGATGTGCGATGTACCCGTGCACCAGTGACTCCGTCATATGGTTGTAGCTTAGTAAGATGTTACTTTTCGAAGGGTTCCCACGGTCTATTCTCTGGAGGGCACTATACCCGAGGTCAAATGGATTGATGGATGTATTGGAGTTATAATACACCTCATCAAACATCAAGCACCAATCTCGTTAGAGGAGATAGCACGGACAGGCACTAGTAGGTAGCAATCAAATCACCGCTCCTTGTCTACATACAGCCTTCGATAAAAATACGTATACTAGCACATCGAGCACGTGCCCTAGAATGAGAGTCTGTAATTGCGTTGTGTACACAATTCGATTGATCCGATAAAAACAAGCACTCTATGTATCGACTTATACACACCATAACTCAGTAAGTATAACGTGCTACAACATGCGGCGTGATATACAGAATTAACTTACAAGATGTAAAAGGAACTGAACGTTGCGCAGATGTTGTCTCCGGTATAGACATTTGCAAATAGATGTATCAACAACACAATATCATGTAGATATATCAAGTACCCCTTAAGTACATCATATAAGCACATCTGGTCACTTCATATAGATACATCGTCAATACACTATCTCTCTCACACACACATACACATACACACACACACACACACACACACACATACATATATACATACATATATATACATATAATATAGGTATATCAATATATAGATACACACACACACAC
>NW_014039599.1:17362-28701 GCF_001186125.1 Sphaeroforma arctica JP610 | reverse complement strand
ATATATACATGCCACTATATATATATATATATGTATATATATATGAACATAAATAACATACAAACATACATACACTATATATATATATATACATATTTATCAGAGCTTGACTCACTTTTAAAGATGTTTTCTGCGGTACAAACTGCAGTCATTTAAATCATATGACACACAGAATAACATTACAGCCTAGAAGCGCAGTGATCTCCACACCTGATCGTCGGGTAGCTTGGATATTGCATTGCTTAGTCTTAAAAGTCTGTTTTGCATTTCAACATAGTTAGGCATTCCAGCAATTGTCAGAGCACCTAGGCCCTTGGCACCAAACACACTTCGAATTTTTTCAGACAAGTCTTTCTTGGCCTTCAAATCGTCATATTGGAGAGTTACTAACGACATGTTTGTGTGTTTTAAGTTTGTGAGATGACTTAAGATTGCTTACCGTATCTAAAATATCATAACAAAAACCGTGAATGCGATGCTAATAATATTTTTAAAAATTCAAGTCCAAATATCTAGATTCTACATAGTCTCTGCAGTTTGCAATGAGCGTATAACATGTTCAGCCACTTGATATCAGAATGTACATAAATATTCTTATATTTTTAAATGATTATTTATATTGTTTTGTTTTGTTGTTGCTTTTAAAAATACTTTAAAAAAAATATGCTTCGCTGGACGCTGTATAGCTTTATTATTATTTTGAAAATAGTTCATTTAGAAGGAATGTCTTTATACGGCACTAGTGAAAAACAAAATTATTAACCACCTCGGGACCAGTTTCCTACCAGTCTCATACTTGAAACTTTTTCGAGTTTACTTTGCTTTTAATAGCGTGATTTTAGCCCATTTATTGCACTTGTTGTATTAGTTCTTTGCCGGCCTTAGAGGAGAGGTCTACGTATGTTAGACACGAATAATGTCAACTGTAAAACCATGGGCGAATCCAAAGCAATAGCTAAGACAGAGGACGCCTATATACATGCGTCTAACTGCTAACATATGCCAAGCCCTTAAGACCGACAAGGACCTAACATAAGTGCAACCAATGGGTTGTATCCGCGCTACAATTTCCAACTTTTAAGTCGAGCGCTTTCAGCCGACAGATAACAAACAAACCGGCAGAAAACAAACACATCTCACAAGTGCTTTTAAAATCACGCTAGCTACATTAATACACCTATATTTAAGCAAATTAAACTCGAAAAAGTATAAGTATGAGACTGGTAGGAAACTGGGCCTGAGGTGGTTAATAATATTATTGTCACCAGTGCCGTATAACGACAGTTGGCGAGTCTTCATTCGGTTGTTTATGTTTTTTATAAAGAAATTACTATTTACAGTATGTTGATTCTGGTCAGAATAATATGTGGAAACGGTTTTATACAGATTTGGGATTTGTCTGTATTTATTTCAGAAGACTAACTAATTGTATTTAGAGGATTTGAGATTTCAACAAGACTTCAGATTTGAGATTGTACGTTATGTTGCTATGGTAATTAGCTTTCAGAGTATACGTTGAACGTGAACAAATGGACTATGAATTAATGAAATCAAGTATCCTCAACAACTTTTTTAGAATAAATAGAAAAATAGCTACTGTAAATATCAAATATGGTATTAAAACTAGCGTTACTCGTATCCGTGAGTATTTATTATTTAACGTATTGTCCTTCGGACGATAGTCCGATCAGGCATATTATTTTATTTCTTCTCTAGAGGGTCATGAACGTATTTAAGGTTTTCTAAATATACACTTTCAATCGTTGATTTGTTTTTTAAAAAAAAATAAAATAAAAAATATAGGAATATATACCGTGTACAGTGCTTTTTTCTAAACACAAATATTAAAACACTTATGAAGCCATCTGTCGGATAGGTATTTAGAGTATATTCATATTATAAATCATGTAGCAGGACGCATATCATGGCCAACAGAAAACACAGTATGTTCAAAGATGATACGCACCCACCAGTTCCGAAGTTGTCTAGTGTACATTATTATTGCTCTCATCTGTCGAGATGAAAATGAAACCTATTTTTTCAAATAATTCCTGCTTCGTGCGATGAATGAAGTAAATATATAATATCTGCTATTGAGCATCCATAACGGTCTGCAATCAGCATATGTGTATTAAAGAATTCGTGGCACGACTCTCTGGAAGTGGAGATTTATAAGTCTTGGAAGTTTACTCCCTCATTCGTGGATGTTTTGATTTCCATAAATCATCTGCAAAAAGGTCTTGATAGGCACATTCGGCAATATTTTGTTTTCATGTCTAAAGTTAATATCTGAACGTGAATTAGCCATATTAAAAGAGTGTATGTTTTATTTGCAAGGCATATGGGGAGTAAAATATATTCCCGTTGCAGAACCACCAATTGCCGGAACTTACACCACGTTTGATATGTCATGCTTCACGTTGCCGATATCTAAGGTAGAAGTAATCTCAGGAAGTAAATTTATTAACAGACATATGTTAGCTGTCTGATTCAGATCGAAATTAGCAAAGTCGAAGATAGATCGACACAGAAATGGTGAATTTAAATATGATATAATAAAGCTGAGCAACAAATACAAACTTATTGAAATTCTGGTGAAAGCAAGCCATTGCAAATCAGCTATCGCTACCAAGGCAAATCAGGTAACATATGTTGTACATTGTGCGTGTATATAGATGCTTCCTCGTTTCCACATAAGAACGATTTCGCCATAATCGAAGTCAAGCGTAGTCACAACCTACTGATAATTAAACAGCATGGGGTAGAAGTTTTTTTCAACCTGCTGACATATACAGTAATCGTACGCACTAGTAAAGACACTTTGTGAAACTTTGTTCATGTTCAGATGTATTCCGTTCACTTCATCTTTTGTGTGTGTGTGTTTTACAATACAACTCGCAGCCAGAAACGAGCACCAAGATTTGAAACTTGACACGTTCCCATACCTATCATTGGGGCAAAGTTGGGGTAAAGTTACTCACCGTTTTTGAAGTAGAGCCACCTTCTATCTATACAAAGTTATATGCTCTAGAATGCATTATCTGGTTATAGTTGTTCATTAGATGATATGGTCCTGTCAACTTTTCTTTCTTCCAATGTGGGTTAAATACAGTTCCATATCGTAAAGAATTTCCGTTACATATGTTTTGGCATATATATCCTAATTGTTGCAAATGAATCCTTTTATAAGAATATATTTGGGTCCTAACTACTGTGATTCCCACCGCAGGAGCTCGTTAACATGATATCTTCAACTAATTCGAAGCTCAGTAATCGACAGATAGTTCCTAGGCGACGTTTAAAGCAATTCTGTTCATAGTATCCAGTTTTGTCCGCAACGATGTGTAGTGTTCTGTACTCGCACATGCTAAAGACCTTACTTGCAATACACCTATCTGACTAATTAAATATACGCGGAGCAGCTTGTGCGTTCCATATTTTCTTGACCCACGGTTTGCAGATTTCGAAATTGGTTGTAAGATGGCATTCAACCCGGTCTTTCGCTATATAGTTTCTGACAATAAATCAATCGTTTCTTCAGAGTATGTATAGGCAGTTTTCTTCAGAAAATTGTTCTGCGCAATGGATTCAGGAGACACTAACGGTAACATTTATAATCGTTGTACAAAATGAGATCCTGCATATATATTGAAGATAGACTTGAAATCCAGTAGTTAAGTGTTAGCAGAAGCGAGTACTGAAATGGTCAGGCCCGCTGACATTCATCGAGTCACGAAGTACGGAGCGGCTCGTCGAAATCTGGGAATTGAGGAAACAATCGCCACCGAAACACCGAAACACCGAAACACCAGTACACCAGACGAGCAAAGATACACCATACATGTGTAGATTACAATGACTAAAACTTGATGTACATTTTGTGACATATCTGAATCAAATAGAACCTGTTTTTTATTTAACATAGCTTTTGCGCTTCTTCCGCGAATTAACAGCACTATTTAAAAGACAATCAACCATCTACTCTTTGCAGCAGAAATGGGACGCACACTTCATATTGCGATAACTGTTGTTGAACCAGCGCTGACACTTTCTGTTGTTCTTGACTTTCTTGTTATACTTGTCCTTACACACATCCTGGTTAGTGTCCTTACATGTTAGCCATTCGGAGTTGGGTTCCTCACGACACTCAGCAATCTCACAACCATCTTCACCCAATTTGAACCCCCACTGGCAGTACATCTCAAATTCCATCTGGGGCTTAGCTGCAGGGCATGATTTGGGTCGGCACTCGGGAAGTTCACATCCATCGTGACCAGTCTTGTATCCATTGTCACATGGAGACCCACACGGAATCATGTCATGGCACTGATCGGGTGTGCAACACAATACCATCGGGTCAAATGTAGACCAAGAAACTCCATGGGGCTTGATTCGGACATCCTTAGCTAGCTCGTTGTATTTAAAACTTACTGGACATTCATTATCTTTAATCCACTTCTTACACAGCTCGAAACTGCTGGTCCCGGAGGAGAAAGCCATGGTAACAGCCGAAACGCTGGCGAGGACGAGGGTAGTGGCACAGAACTTCATTTTAGTAGCAATATAGTTATATATTTGGTGATTGTTAGTGTTCAAGCAATACTGTCTGAATGTTCTGGCATTTATACATGATTTTGTCAACGCTTAAATACGCATTCTCAAGGAAAAAATCTGGGGAGTGTCGAGCTATTCACCAGGGAACACTTTACAATTTACCGATATCTTTAGTCTGACCCATAAGTAAAATTAAATTCTGGCGGCTAGCTTCCAAGTAGTTCGAGACGTTGGGGGTTGACATGACCCTCTGCCCTTTACCCTCTGAATAGTTTCTCGAAAAATAGCTTGATACATACGGAGAGTCGGAGACAATCCTGTATCCATAGACGGCCATGATTATTAATTGACTGTTTGTTGAGTGTTTTAATACAAAGAGTGGTTTCATTGTTTCAAGCATACATCACATGATCACGAGTTGCAAGTAGTAGAACTATAGATCGGAGCACGAGTAAATTATAGCGTTTTCTATATTTATTATAAATTCTATTGGTGTATTCAATATAATCATGTTTTTTATTTTATGGAAAAGCACCATAAAGTTTTACTGTTTTGTGAGCCATTCCGAACTGGTTCCCTCTGGTTCCCAGTTCCCAACTTCCCACTGGTTTATTTTTAAAAATATCCGTCGATATGGCTCACTACTATTGTTTTGATTGAAAAAAACAAAACAAGTAGCTTCTGCAGTCTTGAGTCCAGTTAGTCAGTTACAGTAAAGCAGACTCACTCACTGGCTCAGACTACTGCAATCTACATAAATAGTTAAATACACGGGCTTTATTTTTAAATACATAGATAGTTTATATACAGAATAGTGTAATACAGCCGTAGGCAATAGGCAGGGTTTCTCACTCGGTCACTCCAAATTTATTCTATTATAGTTAGTTCCTCTTTTAAAAGTCATAATAAGAACCATAAATTCAACGATGTTCCCGCTCTTGTGCCATACATGTGTAATTTTAAACTTTACAATATCCTATTTTAAGACTTGTGTATTGTGTGACTGTCTGAGTGAGTGATGAGTGATGACAATGATGAGTGATGATAACTGATGAGTAATGGCTCAGTCTTGAGTAGCAACTAGCAAGTATATTGTAAAATATTAGCTCTGTTGTCCAGACTTAGAGTCCAGACTTTGGAGCCCAGCGTCAGCAACACTTTATGAACCAAAACACTTTATGAACCAAGCATGTTATGTTCTATTTTAATCTTTTGTTTTTAGTCGTTCGCGACGTTGTATTTTTGCAGCGAACTTGACTCAACACTTTGGAGTCAGAAGTGTGAAGTGTGAACTTGAGAAGTTTTGTAAGATACACACGATACATCAATTACTTTTACATCAGTGATTCTTGCATAAAAACATGGCTGCCATCTGTGTAGTACGAATGAACAGAATTCTTTCCAATATAAAGAGCCTTTCATTCAGAGGAACTATTCGTATATAGAAGTATAACTTTAATAGTGAAATATCATATTCTACAAATAACAAAGAATAACACGATCAACTACAATTAATCATCACAAAAATGAAGTTCTTTACCACTACCCTCGTCCTCGCCAGCGCTTCGGCTATTACCATGGCTTTCTCCTCCGGGACCAGCAGTTTCGAGCTGTGTAAGAAGTGGATTAAAGATAATGAATGTCCAGTAGGTTTTAAATACAATGAGCTAGCTAAGGATGTCCGAATCAAGCCCCATGGAGTTTCTTGGTCTACATTTGACCCGATGGTATTGTGTTGCACACCCGATCAGTGCCATGACATGATTCCGTGTGGGTCTCCATGTGACAATGGATACAAGACTGGTCACGATGGATGTGAACTTCCCGAGTGCCGACCCAAATCATGCCCTGCAGCTAAGCCCCAGATGGAATTTGAGATGTACTGCCAGTGGGGGTTCAAATTGGGTGAAGATGGCTGTGAGATTGCTGAGTGTCGTGAGGAACCCAACTCCGAATGGCTAACATGTAAGGACACTAACCAGGATGTGTGTAAGGACAAGTATAACAAGAAAGTCAAGAACAACAGAAAGTGTCAGCGCTGGTTCAACAACAGTCATCGCAATATGAAGTGTGCGTCCCATTTCTGCTGCAAAGAGTAGATGGTTTATTGTCTTTTATGTAGTGCTGTTAATGTGGCGGAAGAAGCGTGAGAGCGATGTTGAATAAAAAACAGGTCTAATTTGATTCAGATAAGTCAGAAAATGTCCATCATATCACCCAAATTGTAATCTACATATGTATGATGTATCTTTGGCTAGTCTATGCTGATGTTTGAGTGTTCTGGTGACGATTGCTTCTTCGGTTCTCACAAGCCGCTCAGTGGTTCATGACTCGATAAATCCCAGCGGGTCTAACCACATAAATACTCGCTTCTGCTGACAACAAACTACTGGATTTCAAGTGTATCTTCAATATATAGGCAGAAACTGTGACACTCTGTACAAAGATGATACCTGTCACCGACAGTGTCTCCTGGATTCATTGCGCAGAACAATATTGACCGACATATATTTTGAAATGAACACTGGGGAGGAATTCGAGCTGAAGTATATGAGGGGTAGATCGTATTTTGTCAGCAAATATTTAATTAAACCAAGGGCCCGGTTGTTGGAGCATACCAACACGAGAACAGCTTCGAAATCTACAAAAAGTGGGTCCAAAATTACAAATGCACTAGGTGCTCTGCATAACTATATTGAACTGGTCAGAGAATTGTGTCGTTAAAATGGTCTGCATCCAATCATTTGTCGAAATATGACTTGCATGCAAAATGCAGGGTACGATCTGGGTTTGTTCCGAGAATTCGTATTGAAAGACAACATGCAGCATATTGCTTTTGATTCTCAAGAATACCGCGCTTTTCTGCTTGTCAATTTCATACTCGTCAGTTAAATGCCTGTCTTTACAACGCACAGTAGCCACGATACGCCAATAAAACTATCCGTATGTCTACCGGGATTTGCTATCAGTCGTGTACTCACAAATCGCTATCCCTACTCTCCCCTGCTGCATGGGTTGATATGATCATTCTAGCCTCCCTAATCGGGAAGCAATTGGTATTTGTTATGATCTTTTACCTTCAAAGAAATATGTCAGGTGAGCGAACGTGAGAAAAATCGTAGAGGTATTCATTGTACGGTACATCTATTTGCTAAGTACTTAATTTCTATCATTTGAACGAAAAGTTATTGTTGCTGTACTCTCGTACATAGGTACAATTGCATGCACACGTTGCAGCACACGCCCCGTTGGCAGGAACTGTATTCATTTGATGTAGTTACTACATTTATTCATTTAATTCTATTGATATATATTCTTATATTCTATTCGCCTCTGTGTTCCTGTATATTGTGAACGTATTTCATCACTGAGTTGTAAAGAACGTCTTCTTCCTCATCTATGCATCGTTGCACGACTTTGTTTGCCGAGCTCGTACACATATATTAACATTCAAACCTAGCTAAACTACACGTTTAATTAAATTACATGGCATGTCCCATCTTCTTCTCCATATCTCCCTTGTCCATGGTAGACCATTCGTAGTACTGCTTGAACGTATCTCCTAGGAACTTTCCAAAGGTCACATCACTACCATCCCATCTCTCAGCCAATGGCGGTACACGCGTATCTGTAGCGGCATGAACCAAGTTTACGAATCGATAGAGCCTCCAAGGAATCGTTCTACATGTACACACCGTGTCTCTCTCAATGAGAATTTGTACAATAAAGTGCATATATATATATATTATATATATATATATACATACACACAACACATATATATTTATATACATAACATATATATATATATATATATATATATAAAGTATATAGGTATATATGTATATATTTATATATATATACAAATACATACATGTATATACACATATAAATATACATATACATGTACACACACACACACATCTATATAAATATATAAATATATATATATAAATGTAACTCGGCGTATCGATCTGCACCAGGTGAAGCGTACACGTAGCATACCTGGGGCTTGATCGAACACCTGCTCCAGCGTTGTTCCCTCAGGTCGTTGCAGAATATATCCTGGCGGTGTATCTATTTGACGAGGATGAAGAGTATGGATCATAATTATATATATATATATATACGATATTCTGCAATAAACGTAAAACAGAGTTTTGTTCTTCCGCTATTTTTAATCAATGAAAGACATCGGTATATGCATAAACAATATCTTTCGGAAGTAATGAAATATAACAGCTACAGACACGAGTGTGCCTGCTGCAGTTACAGTTTCATTTGACCTGATATGTGTCAGAACCTTTACACCTCACCTGTCAAGAACAGAGCAGCACATTAAAATTCACACATCCACATCGTATATATATATATATATATATATATATACGCAAATACATACATACATACACACACACACACACATATATATATATATATACATATATATAAATATAGACACACACACACATATATATACATCATATATATATACATATATATATATACATATACATATACATATATATATATATACCTATACATATATATACATATATAATATAACCCAGCACAAGAATAAGGCACAAAGATGAAAGTGTGCGCGACTACATTCGTGCACACAAATTGAACTAATGTGACCTGGCTATTGACCAAACAGCGGTCATATCATCAAATAAAGACACTCGCATACAGATATACACTACAAACATGCACAGATCAGAAACATACGCGCATACGATGACATATGCGTATGGGCACAGTCGAACATCAAAAGTGACTACGAACACCGGGAATGATATAGCATACACTAGTACCAATATACACACATGTACTATACATACAAGATCGCACATGTAGCCACAGGAAGTGATAAAATATACATGCACAGGAATATCAACCCATACTTGTTTACATACTTAAGGGTGTACCGTACACGAATAGGAACATACACACACATGTTGATAATTTTACACACGAACAATTCCACGAACAAAGACCAACCCGGAATAGACACACATGTGTATATAGGCACACGAACGTACCTACAAACACAGGGAAGGTGCCCCGGCCCACCTTAAGACCCTCGGGTGGTTCACTCGAGCGCACACAGTGGGGAGTAGCTACTAACAGTCCACCTGTGAAAATTTGTAGACACTCACCACACTGCACACCCAAGTTATCGGCTGGGATTCTGGCAGAAACAAATGGGAACAAATATGTGTGAAAGAATGACAAGATGAAAATAACATGTATACGTATATGCATATACATATATACATATATTCATATGCATTTATAGATATGTATAAATATAAATATATATATATGTATGTAGTGAATTCATAATATATATATATATATATATATATATAGATAGTATATAAATATATACATACTATATCACATACTATATCGATATTTAGATATAGAAATAGAAATAGATAGATAGATAGATAGATATATATATATCAGTTCGGCCGGAGGTGGATTTCTTAAGTTTTGTAGTAAATCGACAATGGTTCTATATAAAAGGATTTTCAGTACGCAGACTACGTCACTCATTATATATATAGACATGCATACATCACACACACACATACACGTACATGCTTGCATGCATGCATACACACATTCATACATACATATAAACATACATACATAGCTCCATTTTCTTAAACGGCACGAAATATAGGCAACCGTTGAGATTGATATGTCGACAGGCATATTAGAACTGTTCACATGACTTTCAACAGATTGTGTATTCCTGCATGGATATTGCTTTATAGTAAAGTGAATGATTGACGCTCTTGGCTCTGATTGTCCCTCCCGCTCGACTGTCGATATAAAGGCCACCGTTGGGATTAACATGTCAACAAGTACACTACAACTGACTATAAGATGTATTACTAATACCAACATGATTTCCGGCACAATATGTGCTTATGAACATATATCGATATAGAATAGTGTACCATACGTCTCACCTTGCTTTGATGGTACCTCCTGCTCGATTGACGATATAAAGGCCTCCATTTGGGTCAGGGTTGGGAATCACCTCTCCAGTGACATCGTTGAAGAACAGCGCACTTGTAAGTGCCGTAAGAAACCCACTATCGTTGTGCCATCCAATCCAATTATCCTATTAAGTGCGTATAAAAATGAGTTACTTGACCTATACGTATAAATACATATATGTACATATACATATACATATAAATATACATCTACATACATACATATATATATATATATATACATATTTATACATAACATGTATAAGCTTTAGTAGTGTCGATAGGAACCAAGTGTCTTCCGCCGTCCATTCCAACTGTCCAACAGTTGATATTTACACACACACACATATAGATAGATATATATATATATATAAATATAAACATGTAATTACCTACCAAGGGAACCGTACATACCTCAGCACCCTTGTCGACCGGGAAGTAGTACAACAAACGTCCCTTGACCTTATAACTGCTCTTAATCAGCTCATACAGCGACCCCTTCTTGTACTTAGGGATGTCTTTCTCGCATAAGAGATCAATCTGATGCGCTAGTAATACAGTCACACCATACATGGCTCGTCCCAAGGCCATGAATTCTCCCCGAAGTTCGGGAATACTCTTGGGCCAAATGTTGGTAGGTAACGCCCAGGGGTACTCTTTGCGTCATCGTCAGTGCCCATGGTATCACTCCAGGGGATTGGCATAGAAGGATCCCTACGAGGACAAAGAAAAAGATTAATAAAATAAATTGCATTGATGTATACATAC
>NW_014039599.1:6129-16572 GCF_001186125.1 Sphaeroforma arctica JP610 | reverse complement strand
CACACACACACAACAACACACACACACACATATATATATATATATATATATATATGAATTTCTAAGAGCTATCATCAAATAATAAGATGATAAATAGGTGTCAAGCAAACTGTTATCATTTCAATCATACAAAACGCAAGATAACACTGGGCTCTAGAATCGCAGTGATCGCTATACCTCATCTTCAGGTAGCTTGGAGATTATATGACTTAGTCTTAAAAGCCTATTTCGCATCTCAACATAGTCAGGTATTCCAGCAATCGTCAGAGCACCCAGGCCCTTGGCACCGAATGCACTTCGAATATCTTCAGATAAGTCTTTCTTGGCCTTCAGATCTTCATATTGGAGAGTTATCAACGACATGTTTGTGTGCTAGAAATTTGTGAGATGGTTTATGGTTGCTTATCGTATTTAAATAATATTATAACAGTACCCGTGATGCTTGTTATATATGGCTGTTCTTTGCAGTTTGCACTCTACTAGAGCTAGAGAAGAATATAGGACATACTTTCCACTTGATATCAATACAGTTGGTTGTCAAAATACATGCACATATCAAAATACAGTCTGAAATTGCGTGCCTCTCGTGAGTCGTGTGGGCTTGGAGAGTTGGAGGCTTGTGAGGACTTGGGACTGTTGGACATTGGACATTCCGTTTTTTATTCCACAAGAAGTTCGCAAAAAATAGATATAAAATACAACAGCTGAACTGGACTTTTGTTACGTTTTAAGATTTTTTAATATATAAAAAAGGGACCCTTGTATAGATACGCAGAACGTTTACAGTAGTCGGGCTTGTATATTTGATATGGGTGCAATATTGAGGTTATAAGGTGCATCATACGGATACAATTTAATTTTATAGCCTATTTGTACTCTATGGTAAGTTAGACCCAATCGGCAATCCCACCAGACATTTTATAACGTTCAAACATTTCAAACTATATTTGTTCGCGTTCAACGTATAATATTAATCTGAACTACTATAACGACAGATTTAAAAATACGTAATGAATGAGATTCGCAGCTGACGCGACCTGACAGACATCGTGGCATTGGAATTTTAGAATCAGAAAATCCAAAATTGAAAATCCATCCTATATTAAGTATATGTATACTCTATTTTTATCCATATTAAGGACGTTGGACACTATTGAATTGCCATTGGATCGTGTTTTTTTTTCTATAACATACTATTTTTTTCAAATAGATACACACTGAAGACTGAATTTGGCTTGGATGTATTTTGTATTATTTTTCACAAAAATAACCAAAGCATTATCTATATACAACTGAGTTAAGCTATCAACTTGGCGCCTTTGCAAAATTATTTTGAAATATTTCTAGAAAAAGTCTAGAAAACCAAACTAGGATTGTATCCAAAACCAGATATAGTGAATTAGGTTTGCTTCTTAAAAATCAGATCCCCTCAGTACATGGATGGGGCAATTAAACTAATCAGTAAAACACTAAATATTTACAAATAATATTTTGACGTTTGCCTATATTTTGGCAGACTTTAAAATAAAAAATTTACTGTCAACTCGACACTCAACCGACACAAGTTCTAGCGGACAGAACCCCCGCCGAAAACGGATACTCGCCGGAAACTCAAACTGGAAACGAAAAACAAAAACTATAAAATGTATTAAAAAAAACTGGGGTCATACACAGGTTCATACCCCGGTCCTACTGTCTTGGGCCACTGCATCTGTATAAAGGTCATATAGGATTGGTTGGCGTCTTTTACTTGTCGATAGTAGACGACACGGTCTTTTAATGTCTAGACTATTTGGTTAAGAAGACATGTCGCGACAGGCCTGAAACTAGTTAGTTAAGAAGACATGTCTTTGTCGTATAGCAGCCCAGATATATAACCAACGGATAGGTAAGGCGGTTCCAACTTCCAAGTCGATTTTTGTTTCTGCTAGATATAGGCCCGAAATTAATGTTAGGGTTTTGGGGCCCGAACCCAATTTTCGCCTTCTTCTTGGAAAAATATATCTGGTTTAGTAGAAACTGGCTTGGAGAAGGGTAAAGTATAGGCGCCTGCCTCTTACTTTTTTTTGGGGAAATGTTAGCAGAAACAAAACAAAAATCGATTTGGAACCGCCTAAGGCCAGCAGATTTTTCAGGGTTGATACGCACGCATGATGTTAGTTCCGAAGTTGTTTTTAGTGTTCTTTATTATTGTTCTCATCTGTCGAGATAAATAAAGAACCATACACTATAAGTAGTTCCTGAATCCTGCGACATGTGCATATTGTTGGATCCATGGCACGACTTACTGGAAATTGAGCCCAATAGACCTTGGAAGATACCTTCCTCGTTGGTGATTAAACTTGATTTCCGTCAGTAACATGCATATTATATGTCTTGGTACGATTTTCTTCTTCTTTGCGTTCACAATCGATGATTTCGTACCTGAGCGTGAATTATCCATATTAGAGGAGTGTGTATAATGAGTGACATATGTTATATTCGTTGCAGAACGACCAATGACTGGAGGTTATACCACATTGTTATATCATGCTTTACGATGCCGATATTGAAATTAAAAGTAATCACAGGAAGTAAAATAGATACCAGATATGACGTTAGGATTTGATGCACTGCCTGATTCTGATTCGGAGATAAATCAGTACAATGGTAGTGAATTTGAATATGGTATGATGGAGTTATAATCTGTTTCAGAGGCAGCTTGGTATACTTCTTAGTATATTTAAAGGTTAACCACTGTGAATCAGCTATAGTCACCAAGGCAAATTCAGTATTATCTCCTGTACATTGTGCGTGTCTACAGACAATTCGACGTTTGAGGAGCGATTTGGCTATACCTGAAGCCAATAAGGGACAAACCAATCATGGACATAGCCTACTATCAACTACACAGCATAATGTACTGTCATGTAAAAGTTTCTCAGTCTCCTGGCCACCTACAGTAATTAAACTAAATTTATAGCGAAAGACACTCCGTGAAACTTTGCTCGTTTAAGGTACATTCCGTTCACTTCTTCCTTCTCTTTTGGTGTTTTGCAAAACAAATCGCAGCTAAAAACAGACATATGCTATAGGAAGTACTATCTGTTTACAATTGTTCTTCGGGTGGTGATATGGTTCTGGCAACCTTTCTTTCTTTCAAAGTGGGTTAAAAAACCTCTTCTGAATAACTTACTCTTCGATCAATACCGTAAACAGTCACCGTTACGAATGTTGGATAGTATTTGCCGGCATCTCTAATTTATTTTCAATATATCAGTTTAGATTCCTACTGCTGTGATACTCACTGTAGAACATTCTATTTTCATTTTTAAGTTGGAGCTCAGTGGTGGACATATAGTCCCTGGCGACGTTCTAAAACTTTGTGGCTATGGACACTAGTTATGTCCACAACGAAGCATATTCTTCTGTTCTGGCGCATATCATGATACTGCTCGTGCATACGATACATAGACATAAAGTGCCAAGATTCTGGATTTATATTCTGAAGAAGACTTTGAAGCCCAGTAGTTTAGTGTCAGCAGACACGAGTATTTATGTGATTAATAGGCCCGCTGACATTAATAGAGTATTGTACCACTGAGAGGCTCGTCGAATCCTGAGAACCGAGAACCCGATCGCCACCTCGACGTACAATTATCAGAATATTAAAGGAATTGTGATATTCTAAATATAATACAACTTGTGTTTTATTCAGTGTTGCTTTCGCGCTTCATTCGCAATATACTAACAGTATCACCATTTAAGAACATAGAAAATCATTTAATCTTTGCAACAGAAGTGGGATGCACACTTCATATTGCGATGACTGTTGTTGAACCAGCGTTGACATTTTCTGTTGTTCTTGACTTTCTTGTTATACTTATCCTTGCACACATCCTGGTTATTGTTCTTGCATGTTAGCCATTCGGAATTGAGCTCCTCACGACACTCAGCAATCTCACAACCATCTTCACCCAGTTTGAATCCCCACTGGCAGTACATCTCAAATTCCATCTGGGGCTTAGCTGCAGGGCATGATTTAGGTCGGCACTCGGGAAGTTCACATCCATCGTGACCAGTCTTGTATCCATTGTCACATGGAGACCCACACGGTATCATGTCATGGCACTGATCGGGTGTGCAACACAAAACCATAGGGTCAAATGTGGACCAAGAAACTCCATGGGGCTTAATTCGGACATCCTTAGCTAGTTCGTTGTATTTAAAACCTACTGGACATTCGTTGTCTTTGATCCACTTCTTACACAGCTCGAAACTGCTGGTTCCGGGGGAACTGGCAATGGTAACAGCCGAAGCGCTGGCGAGGACAAGGGTAGTGGTAAAGAACTTCATTTTGGTGGCGAGATAAAGTTGTAGTATTCGTTGTTGTTTACGTTCGAGTGATTCTGACACTTATGTATGATTTTTTAACGCTTTAATACCCATGCCAAAAAACAAATTTGATGCGTGTCGAGCTATTCACCAGGTAACAACACAGTATATTTTACCGATATTTCGATCCTCAAGTTTCTAAGTAATAGTTCAAAATTTGAAGGTTTTCACATGGCCCTCACTGAGGCTCTGGACAAATTTCTATCCAAAAAATAGTAGGTTATGGTTTTTTTAAATGTTTATGCGTGTTGAGCCGGAGGCCCGCCCGGAGCGTTTGAGTATGTACAATGAGTAGTTTTAAGCATCACGAGTTTGTTGTGTTGCAAGTTGCAGTCCGCAAGAGGTATAGATCGTAGCATGAGTAATAGGTAATTTTGAGTGTTTTCTATATTTGTATTCTGGATCTCATTCCATATTCGAATTTTATGCAGCAGCATAAAGTTTTAACCATTCCGAACTGGTTCCCGCTGAGACCAATTGTTTTCGAGCCTTTTGACTTACTCGATTTTTGACTTAGTTTACTCAATTTTGCTTTTGTTTTACAGATTCTTGCTACAGAGTGCAGAGTTCTATAGGATTTTGAGTCTCTGAGTTTCTGACTCCATTGTTCCTTTTTTTTTAATAAAAGTCTGCTATAAATAGATCCAGGGATACATCTAACATATTTACTTTACTATTATTGTTTAAATCTTTTAAAAACAAACAATTTATATGATTATTTTTGTGTATGTATTCAGTATTAGGGTAAATATTAAATACGTATGTATTCACTAATCACTATTCAGTATTCAGTATTGAGCACAAGAAGGTTTATATGGTTGTATTTAAAAAATTAAGAAATACATGGTAAATACTAAAAAAGACTGAAAGTCTGACACTGTCACTCTGTGAGACTGAGACTGTCTGATTAATACAGAGTAATGCTCCCCCTTCATATGTAGCAATAGCCAATAAATATTGACAAACGAAAGTGATAAATAATATCTTGGTTTGCAGGCTGACTCAGCTTTTACTCTTGATCTTGATTCTTCCGAATTCCTTCACTGACTTCAGTGATCTTCACTCCTATATGCCTGAGGCCCGGCTGAGGGTTCAATTTTTTATTTGTTTTTATAAAAATGGGCTCTATTTTTATGAACAGGCGATTTGAAACTATTCACAACTGACACAAAGTGAAAAATAGGACAATTCGTGACAGTTAGGCCGCCTCAAAAAAATACAATAAACTTTTAACGTATGTAAACGCTTTTTCTTTCTTTCTTTTTTCGTTTTAAAGGGAAACGTAATGAGGTTAGGCTCTATGTAGAATCCCAGAGCTCAGACTTACGGTCTTACCAGAGTCCAGAGTCCACACTCCAGAGTCCACACTTTAGAGTTCAGAGTCCAGAGTCCAGACTCAGCGAGTCTACTCCCAGTCACCTCTCGCCTCCTCCTCTCGCTTCTTATAGATTCAAAACTATACAGTTACTTTACAGTATAGTGTATACTGTATAGAGTGTATACAGTACGCAGTACATATACAGTCACTCTACACTCTACAGTCTACTCTTTAGCGCCAGTGTCCAACAGGCAACAAGACAAACTACTCCTCAACAAGACACAGCAAGACATGATGATGACAGCAAGCACAGCTAGTCAGCATGAGCAAGCACATGATATGCTCAATTTCAGTATTTTGCTGTCATTCGTGAATTTCTATTTATATATTGTTCTTTTATTTATTTATTTAAAAATTCGAGTTCAATAGGGGTGGACAACAAAAATATTGGCTTTTGGTGACGGGAGATTTTTACTATAGTGGTTGACCCAGAGGTACATTATTAATGTACGCTCATTGGTCGTTAGATAACTTAAAATGTTCATCTAGACGAGTCAGCCTTTGGGAGGATATACGTGCACGCACAGCGACTCTGGAGGTGTATTTCAGGTACCAGTTTCTCTACCTAGTATATTTTGTACCAGTGAAAATACGAGGTACAAGTAACACATCTTCTGAGTCACTGTGCGTGCACATATATCCTTAAAGTAACATACATTGATCCTACGATCATGGGATGGGTGTACATGGACCTACACACTCACAGCACCTACGTATGGCTTGTTTGACCCATCTCTGGTACAAACCAGTATTAGCCCTACCTTTTGAACCAATAGGCCGATCGGGATGAGATTAAAAATGCGCGACTAACTCGTCATACTAATTAACGACCAATGAACGTCAATAATTAAAGTACCTCTGGGTCAACCTTTATAGTAAAATCCCCGTCTTCCAAAAACCTACTGTTTTTGTAGTCCACCCCTATCTGAATCTCAAAATTAATCTGACTGTTCTGAATTTCTATATTTACTAGCAACTCAAGTGACAAGGAGGGTGTGTCCGTGTGTGATTTATTTAGCATTTCTTAAAACCGAAATAAGACTGATAATCAGACAATGAACTGAAATGTGAACAATCTAAATACTTAGGTCGTATGTAAATACTCCTTTTGTTTCTATTTTTGTTTTTATTTATGCTCGTTTTTTACTATTAAAACAATTGTTTGCCTTATTTTATATAAAGAAAATTCTTAAGAACAAAAACAGATTAAATAGTATCAGACGTTTTTAAAATAAAGGCGCAAGTTGCATCAATGACAGTCCCATCATCTTGCATAAAATCATGACCACAGTTTATGTACATACATAGTACAAAAGAATTCAATTCTTACCAATATAACAGGCTCTCTAACAAGTGGAACTATACGTATATAAGCGGATAACTTTGATAGGATAATATCACATTCTACAAATAAGTTAATAACACAAAACAACACGATCAATTACCATAGAGTTGTATTTTCACTAACATGAAGTTCTTTGCCACTACCTTCGTCCTCGCCAGCGCTTCGGCTGTAACCATGGCCAGTTCCTCCGGGACCAGCAGTTTCGAGTTATGTAAGAAGTGGATAAAAGATAACGAGTGTCCAGCAGGTTTTAAATACAATGAGCTAGCTAAGGATGTACGAATCAAGCCCCATGGAGTTTCTTGGTCCACATTTGATCCAATGGTTTTGTGTTGCACACCCGATCAATGCCATGACATGATTCCGAGCAAGTCCCCGTGTGACAATGGGTACAAGACTGGTCACGATGGATGTAAACTTCCCGAGTGCCGTCCTAAATCATGCCCTGCAGCTAAGCCCCAGATGGAATTTGAGATGTACTGCCAGTGGGGATTCAAACTGGGTGAAGATGGTTGTGAGATTGCTGAGTGTCGTGAGGAGCCCAATTCCGAATGGCTAACATGCAAGAACAATAACCAGGATGTGTGCAAGGATAAGTATAACAAGAAAGTCAAGAACAACAGAAAATGTCAACGCTGGTTCAACAACAGTCATCGCAATATGAAGTGTGCATCCCACTTCTGTTGCAAAGATTAAACGATTTCCTATTTTCTAAATAGTGATACTGTTATATTATATCGCGAAAGAAGCGCGAAAACAACGCTGAATAAAACACAAGTTGTATTATATTTAGATATGTCACAATTGTTTGTAAAATACATATGATGTGTCTTTGGCTCGTCTATTCTGATGATCGTACTCTAGGTGACGATCGCTTCCTCGGTGGTCAGAATCTAAGGCAGGGATTGATGAGTTTCAGCGGGACACTTAAACACTCGCTTTTGCTAATTGGTCTTCGAAATTCTCTCTTAAATATCTTTGTGCATATAAATTTGTATCGCATTGTCTAAAGATGGTAGCTGTCACCAACAGTGTTTCCTGAATTCATTGAGCAGAACAATCTTGACCAGCATCTGTTGTTAAACAACAGCATATACTATGAAGAAGCGGTCTGAAGTGGAATTTGAGGCTGATTCACTGCCGGAAACTATATAACCAAGGAACGGGTTGTTGGACAAATACTAATCGTCCGAACAATTTCGATCTCTACAAAACGTGGGTCAAGAAAATAAGGAGCGCACTAACTGCTTCGCGTATATTATTGATTAGTCAGCTAATTGTGATGTAAATAAAGCCTGCTTTCAATCATTGGTCTATGCACTGTATACACGAGCAGTATCATGGCATGTGCCAGTACAAAACACTATGCTTCGTTGCGGAAGAAACTAGTAACCATGGACAAGAATTTGCAGAATGTCGCTTAGGGACCACCTGTCTAGTACTGAGCTTCAGCTTAGTTTTAAATAGAATGTCCATGAGCTTCGAAAGTGACCCTTACACCATTTGGGTCTTATACCCGTTTGTTGTCAAATATTTAATTGCAACATCTAGGATATGTATGCCGGATACTACTAAACATAAGTACTGGTGATTCATTACGATTTTGATTTACGAGTAGGTCATTCAGAAGAAATATATATACCCACATTGGAAGATTTTTTTTGGAAGGACCATGTCACCATTATAACAACAATTGTGAACAAATATTCCATTATATAGCACATATCTATTTTTAGCTACTACGAGATATATTGCGAAATCCTAAACTGGGAACGGAATATACCTGAACACGCGCAAAGTACATTTCGTACGATTTTGCACGTGTCGGCAGATTGATAGATTTGTACACTATGCTGTTTGATAAATAGTAGGCCACAATGACCATACTTGATTTTGATTATGGCGAAATTGTTCTAGTGAAAACAACAAATCATCTGTATACAGCACAATGTACAACATACGATATCTAGTTTGCCTTGGTGGCTATAGCTGATTTGGGATGGTCGCTTTCATAGAATTCTCTATCGCTTCCAATACGTATTGCAGCCCAATTATACCATGTTCAAATTTACAACCATTGTGCAGATTTATCTCCGACTTCGCTAGTTTTGATCTGAATCAGGCAGCACTCTTAATCATAATGTCATTGTATGTGGGTTTCAATTCCTTTTCTGATCAGATTACTTCTACCTTTAATATCAGCACCGTGAGGTATGTCAAAGTAAATAAAATATCTACGCCTCTATTGTGGCCAATTCACGTCTAGATATAAAATTTGGACATAAAAACAAGATATATACAATCACAAACGAGGGAGATATCATCCAAAATATGTAGAGCTCGACTTCCAGATATTAGTGCCATGAATTCATAAATGCGCACATGCTGATTGCAGACTGTGGATGTCCGACAGAAGATATCATATATTTACTTTATTAATCGCACGAAGCAGGAACTACTAATATAGTGCATGATTAATTTTCTATCTCAACAAATGAGAACAATAATAAGGAACGCCAAACAACTTCGTAACTAGGGTTCATACCATCTATGACAATACTAAATACGTACTCTGTTGGTCATTCTGCGTCCTGCTTTTAAAATAAATACACCGTTTAATATATTCCCTACCAATCCGATGGCTTTTGTTTTTATGATTTTGTTAAAAAAATGTAGAAAAATTTATAGCTACAATAAAACAAAAATATTTACAATGTTTGTTCATATATATGTATTTTTGTTTTGTTCTGTATTGTATTAAAAACAAAACAAAATTAAACAAATAGCCTTCTGAAATCTAACAAGATGGATTGTGTTTTTGAAAAAGTTAAGACAAATATGTTGTCTTTATATATAATTATCATATTGACACCAAAAAAAAGACAAAATAAATAAATATATATATATAAAACTGAACTCTCCACGAATCCGTGGCAATTTAAAAATAGAAGATTAAAAAAAGGGTTGCAATCCAAAAGTGACAGTCCTAATATTTATAAAATGTTCAATTTTCAGGAGGCTATGGCGTAACGTATTTCTAAAAAAAACAAATGAGATTCGCAGCTGACACTAGACACACAATGTGGCGGCGTGGCCTTATTGGAATTTCTGCATTTTAAAATTTAAATATGCTGTCTATATATATATGGTAATTTGCTTTAAATTTTAGGTTCCAAGTATTTAAATATTATAAAAAAAGTATATAAATATTATATATAAAAAAGTTTATAATAAGAGGGGGGTTTTTTAAATACATAAATACGTTGAACAGATTGATTTTTCAAAATAAATATGTTTGTTTTAAAAAAACCTTTTATATTCTTTGTAAAAGCAATCGAATAATTTT
>NW_014039599.1:0-6109 GCF_001186125.1 Sphaeroforma arctica JP610 | reverse complement strand
TGTTCGTGGAGGGTCTAGATACCGTGGAAGTCGTGGCACTCCTGTAATTGCTGAAGAAGGTCAGGGCCAATGGGCGGCAGTTTCGGGCCTACCAGGATGCGTCGAATCAGTTGTTGGATGCAGGTAAAGTGGCTGGTAGTGAACTTTTGGCTACCGGGGCAGACAGGGCAGAGACAGCCGTCGGTGTGGTAGTCGAACAATGTGAACATGCACGTATTTGTTACAATCATAGCACAAAGCCGGACTGGTGTATACTCGAAGCAGCCATTGAAGAGGTTGGCGGTTTACCCATAACCAGTTGGTAGTAGTATTGGTGAGTCGGCGACAAAGAATCATTATATTTTTTTACCATGGTCTGATGTCCCCCCCCCACCCCCCTCTTATCGTTTGTTGCCTGCCCATATGATAAGTGAGACTTTACAATATGATATATATCACAAAACCGTTCTACTAAAAAGCCAAGGAGGGATGTGGATGAAACTGAAAACCTAACACTGAAACCTTATATCGTTGTCGACGCATGACGGAAAACAAATTATTTAACTAGATATATACAGAAGGTTCAAACAGCATGAACAACGATAGTCGTATAACAGAACTAGTAAGATGTGTATTGTCCTTTCATGGCATATTGTCCTATATTTCGCGAGTAAATGCTTCTCATAATATGTCGGATGCTATTCTAAGCTATTTAAGCAGAACGCCTTAAAATTTTCGGTTAGTTAGCGTTTTTCATCGAAAATATAGCTTCTACCTGGACTGAATATGAGCAGCATGATTTCTTGGATTTAGGATTTTATAGACAACAAGTGTACGAAAGTGTACCAGATTGTACTATAAAGATAAGACAAGGATATATGTACACACATACCCTTTCACGAATGCACACGACCGTACTACATTTGCAATATGGGTGTTGCAGGTCTGAAACGCTTGATAGACCCTTTATTAGTGATAATGCCGGTCTCTTGCTTCACAGGAACGGTGGCCATAGATGCAAGCTTGCTGATTCACACGCATGCGCAGCAACATGCAACTGAGATTGTTTAGGACGTAGCTATGTTGTTTTAGAACGTAGCAATGTTAGCTTCTTGCAAGACTGTGCGTCTTCACTGAACAAGATACAGAGTGCTGATCATGGAAAGGTTGTAGCGCTTCCAGTCTTCGACGGATTCAGAGTAGGAAAGAAGCTTGTGAATGCTTCTCGATCGGAAAATTGCAAGGAGCACTTGTAGAGTGCGCATGCATACAAGTCGGGTCTTATTGCTAAGAAAGACTTTAACGAATACACAACTTGCAGTGGCGCTGTGGGTGCGTAAAATATAATGCGCCCAGAGGCTTATGTTAGTGCGCAATGACTTAGAGATCGAATCCATAGTTGCGCCACAGGAAACTGAACATCGGATTGCTTCACTACAAGCTGAAGGAGTTGTCGGTCCTATAATTGTTTTCGATACAGACTATGTTGTTCTAGGCTGTGATAACGTCGGTGCTAGATAATCGTTGGCGTGCTGGTTCAGCTAAGGTGCTGTACAGGGCAATGTGCACTCCTACGGCAATACAGGCGGTACTTGATGATCCTAAAAGGAATCGCACATACAACCAGAGACTATTCCTCACTGCTGCGGTTGCAATCGGTTTTGACTCTTTAGTACTCATTGCTGCACTACTAATAAAGTCAGATTACCGTTTAAACATGGTTATCGCACCACATGGGCTATGTAATATGCTTGAGGAATCGCCGTCTGACGCCAGTGTACTTAAAGGCTTGCGTATTTTACACAATGGTAACCAACCCCTCATAGATGAAGATCTTGCAAAGATTGTACAGACAAAGCCGATGTTCTTTGTGCAGCCTGTGTATGGTACTCACACTGATGTAAGATTCGGTCTATCAAGGCGATATTAACGCATTAGAATAAATAAACACGTAGGTAAATTCTAGGTATCGTGAAAATTTTAAAGTATATAAACGAAATGAGACTTTTAGTAAAGTTAGGTATGCCTCGTGAAAACAGCATTACTCTGAGGGATTGTGAGGCTGAGACATTGCCTATATATAATCCTCTCAATACTGTTTCCGTCGAAGGGATTTTATTTAATGTTTCGCTGTCGCTCTATTAGAAACTATGGTATGTTTCGTTGGGGCGAATCTGAGAGACTCATAAAATCCTATCTTTAGAAAACATAAATAAAAAAATAAATAAATACTCTTGATGCCCTTAGTTATTGTCTTAACCAATAACTTGCCACTTATCAAGAATTACCGACTTAGCCTTCCTCAGACTGGCACATCTGATTGGCTGATCGGAGGATCAACTAGGTAACGTATTCGGTTGAGCCATCTCGCTACCGAAGTATTCAGATATAAATAAAGTTGGAAAGTAAATATAGTTCTCTTAATAGAACCAGACCAAATCTTATGTTTGGTATTTTACTGGGGCCTTTTAATGGCCATGTCCAAATATCTGAAATGTAAAATGGAAAAGGTATTAATTAATAAAACCATTAAAAACCAGTAAGGAAACTTAAGTTCCTAGTACTACTAAGAGTACGTTTTTAGTATACGTACTGCTTAAGAGTACGTTTATAACATAAAGTCTAATGCGGAGGCCCGGCTACTACACAGCCTCCACCCAGCTTGCTTTGAGACCCAGGAGAAGCAAGTTGTTCACTCAAGCTGATTATGGGTTAAAAAAAACGAGAAAGGAAAAACGGGTCGAAAACATTAAGTAGCATAACATATAGTTAATGTTTCTCAGGCGGAGAAGTTAAGCGTTCTCGATTACCCTGTGAGCTTTGGGCTTAGGTCCAGTAGGTCCGTGGTGGTCGACTGGACGTTTCCTACGCTTCAGTGTCTTAAGCACATATGAAGGGTGAGCATTAAAGCTCGGGATAAATGCTGTAAGCGGATAAGTGTTAACTTCCGTGCCTTCAGACGATGGAAACATGCTATCTTTTTCAGCTTGTAACTTATGCAGGCGTTTACGCCATTTTCGATTAAAGGCTTTTAAAAAGTCTTGATCATCTAAAGCATCTGAAGTCAACTCAGCGATTATACCGTCTATAAAGCGTGTACGATAGTATGTATAGCCTCCCTTATCCGTTCTCCAATACAGTAGCATCGGAATTACGTTGATGGATATTAACTCTGTCACCGACCTGATACTCTGTTATCTTCTTGGTAGTGTTCCAATGCCTTTGCCTTTCTAATAAGGCTATATTGCGTATTTCTCGCAAGCAAGGATATACAACGATATAAATACGATGTACCTTCTCTAACCATGGTAACTCATGGTGATCGGTTCGTCCTTGTTAAAGGGTATTTGTAACTCACTATATCTGCCACGAAAATAGTGAGCGGGTGTAGTTCCTGTAACCGGATCAGCACACTCGTTCATTTGTGTTTGCACCCACTTAAGGTGGTACGGCCAATCATCTGCATCATCCGTTAATGCAGTACGCAAGAAGAACTTTAGTCTTCTATGGCGCATTTCATTCGCGCCTTGCGTTTGCGGCATATATGGCACACCTCTCTTATGGCATATGCCTGATACGAGTACTAGCGATTCCATTACGTCATCGCAGAACTCACTACCGTTATCAGTGCACATAATACCTGGCCACCCGCGGTCAGCAAATACTTGGCAACATAATTCTGCCACGGTCTGCGTATTCTTATCCTTTAATGTATAGAGCAAGTTAAACCGTGACGCCACATCAAAAAAGTGGCAAACGTAACGATCGCCTGTGTGCTCGGACGTGGGCAGGTCAACCAGATCAATGATGACCCTGCGCATGGAACATCTTCAGTCACACTCTTAAGTGGTGCGAGCCCATAGCGCTTGATCTGATTGAGATCACAGTCTGTACATGACAGATATACTCTGTCGACTAAAGTTGCCAGCTTAGGGTGCGCGATCCCATTTTGCTTAGCATCTTTAAGTGCGTCTACTACGATCTGGTGCTTCAGCATATGATTTTGCGTCAGCGAAGCAATAATTTTTTCATCATTCTGCTCCTCCAGAATAAAGGTAGGGTGATGAGAATCCACTTGCGTGGTTTCTAAGTCTGTAGTGTTTCTAGACTCCTGTCCTGCTTTCGCATGAGTGTCATAAGTGTGCTCATGTGCGTTAGATACACCTGACTTATTAAATAGTTGCATTATATGTGTATACGCTTCATGATTGTCTTTCATTAATCCCTTTAGAAATAAGGTTTGAAGGACCTCGGGCTTGGACTTCATGTTTTTTAACAGAGTCCTAGCTAGAGACTGACGCTTCTTAACAGTAGTGTCATTAGTAGATTGTATTTCTTGTGCACAGACTTCAAGTGCTGTGTTGCCTTTGAACTGCTTAACGTTCAATTGGGTAGAGAGTGGAATCTCTGATTCTTTGACCTTGTTAAGGAAAGTCTCAAAAGGGGTCCATTTGGTTGTTCCAATGGGACCTATACGACATATTATAGTATGTCTTCAGGGCGTCTTCTGGACGGCTCGGGTACCCTGATATAGGAAAGTATCTACTTCCCTATCTAAATATATTGGCTCGCATTGTATCATGCTCATTAATTTATTGAGCCATGGATCTTTACTCCGTAACGGGCAACACAACGTGATGGTAGCTTTATGTATATGAACATAATTTAATAGCTGGGCAATTAGCCCATGCATTATGTTTGGAGAAGTCTATTTGGAAGGCGTCTCCCAAAGGATGATTTAAAGTCCTGTAATTCGATAGTTGTGCATTATGATGCGCAGCAAACATATCTATGGTATGTGGCCCAAATATCTTTTGAGCCAGTTCAAACCACTTGGGATTACACTTACAGTCAGTGGCTAGTAACTCCCGTACGGATTTATTAAAGTCCGGTACGAAGCGTGATAACATATCCGGTAAATGGTTATGTATTCCTGGCAGATGTTTTATATCAAAATGAAACTTTGATATTGTATCATGCCAGCAACTCAGTAATTGTAAGTCGGGTTTCATCTCTTTCATATATTGAAGAGATTTCTGATCACACATCAGCGTAAATGCTGTTCCGTATAAGTAATCTCGGAAGTATGTCTAATAGCTCTTGTTTAACGGTTGGGTAATTCAACTGTGAAGCATTCATTGCTCGACTAAAGAATTGTATATATCTAGGTTTGTTATCTATAACCTGATATAATACTCCTCCTAAGGCTAAGTCGGAGGCGTCCGTTGCTATTTCAAACGACACGCCATCGACTGGTCCTTGTACAAAAGGGGCTTGCTGGACTGCGTGTTTGAGCGCTTTAAATGCGCTATCACACTCTTTAGTCCACAAGTCTCCTAGTTTGCCTTTATGACATCTTAAGTGTCCATAAGGTTTGAGGTAACCAGCTAAGTGTGGTACTCCATCTGAAAAGAAGTTTACAAACCCACACATGCTGCTAACATCTCTTCCTGTAGTTGGTGTTCGCCAATCTAACAGGTGTCCTACCTTACGGGGTCGATTTTAATACCCTCCCCAGATATACGGTAGCCTAAGAGCTGTATTTCGCTCATGGCGAAGTGACATTTCTTCTCGTTAATCTTGAAGTTTTGTTCGTTGAGTCTCTGAAGGACTCGTCTGACTAATGCGGCATGTTCGCTTTTAGTCTTAGAAAAGACGACTATGTCATCTATATAGACTTGCACGTTAGGCATTTCTGCAAACATATCCTCCATTACTTGTTGGAAGAATGCTAGTAAAGAGTGTATCCCGAAAGGTACACCTCTGAACCTGTATTGTTTACCTTTCCACGTAAAACTAAAGTATTTACGATGTGGTTCATAAACCTGCATTTGATGGTATCCTTGTGTAAAGTCTATAGTTGTAAATACTGTAGCACCTTCCATCCTTCGCAGTAGTTCGTTAATATGAGGTAAGTGAAAGCTATGAGTCGGCAATAATTTATTTATCGGACTCATATCTAAACATACTCTGACTTTCTTAAACGATCCGTCAGAGTTCTGTTGGTACGGCTAGCAGTGCCAAGTTAACTGGCGTCTGTTGATAGTTAATTTCTATCACTCCATCTGCTAGCCATTTCTCAACTTGTTCTTTTACCGCAGCCTCGTGTCTCCAGGATACATAGTTCCTT
>NW_014039600.1:26581-28719 GCF_001186125.1 Sphaeroforma arctica JP610 | reverse complement strand
GTTAAACACTCAGGGGGATATTTGAATGTTGTAATTATTTAAAGTTGCGACAGATTTTTGTAAACATCCACATATCTAGATTTCATTGAAATGAAGGCTTGCGGACCTCTATGTATGTCCATACATCCAAACATGGGTGTATATGATAGATTGCATGAGCAGTTGTAACCCCGTCTGCAAATTAAACTGAAAGCTGTATTTATGCGAGCACGTCTGTAGAATCTCATACAACCGAAGGCCATACACTACACAACACTGCACAGAGTATGTAGCACACACACATGTGCATCTATCAGCAAAGGATACACACCACTGCAACTTTATACACCATTTGCATGCAGCACAATCCACATAACAACAAGTATTTGCGCACAAAGCAGCACGCACCTCCGTTTCGTCATCACTACCAGCCTGGGCCTGACCGTCCAGCTTCTCCTGCGCTCTCTTCATCCTCGCAATGTACTCATCTGCATCTCCCAGCGACGCATCAATTGTCTTGTCCATCTCAATCTCACTGCTATTCTGCATCTGAAACCGCTCAAACACGCTGTCAAACTCATCGTCTTGCACACTCTCGGCCACATACTCGATTGTTATATCGCTCAGATCATCGTGGCCCCCACCCCGTTGCTAGCGCTCTCAGCCTCTCGCCATGACTCCACTTTCTCCTTGTTTGCCCTGAGCTCCTCCTCAGCCGCCGCCAGTCGCTGGTGCAGTTTCTGCTTAATTTTCTTCTTCTTGCCCTTCTTCTTAGTCTGTGTAGTCGCCGCTACTGGTGCAGGTGCAGGTGCAGGTGCAGCTGCTGGTGCAGCTGCTGGTGCAGGTGCAGGCGCAGGTGCAGCTGCTGGTGCAGGCGCAGGTGCAGCTGCAGCTGCAGTGGCTGGTGTTGCCTGCGGTTGTGTGGGTGTGAGTGTGGGTGAGAGTGTGGGCTTTGTGGATACGTTTGGAACAGGTAGGGGTGCTACGAACACCTGTGTCTCTGCCTGTGTCTCTGTGGGTGCATCCTGTGCCTGTGAGGTCATGTTTGATAGTGTATCAGGTGCATGCGTTTGTGTAGGCAGGTGAGTGTGTGCAGGGGTGTCTGTTTGTGTCTGTGGTTGTGTCGTCGCCGTCTGAGTGTTATCACTCTGGGTTGCTTCGCTACCGTTCGTCCTATCTGCGTCGTGCGCTTCTCCTGCTTCTGCCGTGCTGGTATCTACAGTAGATTGTGAGGGTTCTTCACTAATATTTACACTACCGTTGACACTATTCACCGGAACACCTTCCTCAGACTTCTCTTTAATTGTACTTTTAGGTTTTGTGTGTGTGTGTAACGTTGGTGTATGCACAGGCATCTGGACGCCAAGTGGCGGCTCTTCGTCTCCGTCTACAGCACTACTTACATCACTCTGTGCTACACGTGTGCTGTCATCTATCATTCCACTTTCTACATGTACGTGTGTGCCCCTACCAGACACTCCATCGTGTGTAGCATCACCGTTCACATCGTTATGTGGATCATGACCGGTAACATTTGTATGCACCTGTGTATCCATAGCAACCGCACCCTCGTCACTGTGCACCTGAGCGGCTGAAATATCCGTACCGTGCGTGTCTCCGTTGTCCTGTTGTTGTTGTATAGGTGCATCAGGCACAGGCACACCCTGCTCGGCCTGCGAGGCATCCGACATACTACTATCAATCATATCTACACCATCTACATGCGGATGTGACGCTTGCATATCAGGCATCGCTGTCGATACAACTTCGTTCGTATTATTCCCACCAGAAGCCACTTGCTTGCGTAGCCACTCTTGAAGCGCTTCAACCACAACAGCCTTCTTCCCTGACGGCACATGCACACCATTCGTGTGCATGATGGCCTTAATCTCCGCTACAGTCATTTTGGGAACAGAGCCTATTTCCGGTAGGCCCCCCATATTGACGTGTAATTTGTATGTGTGTATTGTATATGTACGTATGTTTATTGAAGTATGGCAAAGATGACCCACACGAAAGTCACTACTCGATATTGTTCGCACTTATACTATAAACGTACCGAATACCGCAGTAACGTTACATACGTATATGCACACACATATATATATATCTATATATATATATATTTATATATAAATATATATATAATGTATATGTAT
>NW_014039600.1:9959-26561 GCF_001186125.1 Sphaeroforma arctica JP610 | reverse complement strand
TATATATAGTACTATATATATATATATATATATATATATATATATATATATATATATATATATATATATATATATATATATATATATATATATATATATATATATATATATATATATATATATAGATTACACTACTTAGATCTTTTCTTAGAGTGAGAACCACGTACGCGGCTACAATTGCATTTACTCTAATAAGACTAATAAGAGAGGTGGGTTACTAAATACTTTTAAGCTCTACTACTAGTAGTGAGAGCTCCAGTATGTTTCTCTACTACTAGTAAATATTTTAGTTACATAGTACGTCTCTAACTCTCTTTATATAAATAAATACAAGTTGCAGCAGACCACCGGTGCGGCGTGGCACCATAATTACGTTTTCGCCTGAGGTGTTAATCTAATAAAGCAGAAAACATCAGGAAATCATTATACGTTTTCGTGAATTACATTCCAATTTTACGTATTTATGCATTGGGCTTTGCTTTTGACATTTTTTTTTGTTTTTTTTGAGGTTTATACTTTTTTGCAACAAAAAAAGAAGAAAGTATACTTGACTTGGCTTTTCTCTAGAATGTATGTATTGTCTATGTATGTATTTATATTATACACAGGTCACAGGTGATATTCACCTGTCAAAGTGTATTTATATATTTGAATCAACGAGCTTCTCCCCAACATATATGATCGATCCAATGTCACCTATGATAGGTTCTTAAGAAGATCTGCAAATAAAACTTGACTCGATTGTACCATGAGTCATACCTCTTGCCAACACTCCCTGTGGCGTTATACAACATGTCTAACTTTTATTCCAACATGAACTCTTGTGTGCGCATGGCACGAACTCGACGAACAGACACCACTTTGCATGTACACATGACACGAATATATTTATTTCACAGTTCAGATCCGTGATCTAAGCTGACACCTTCATACCGTGGAATGTGCAGTATAAAACCAACTAGCATAGACAACTTCACAACACCATACAAGCTTGATAAGACCACCAACCAAAATCATAGTTCCTAACCCACACATCACTTCCGCAGACTTAATTCCTCGTCTATATCCAAACCGTCACCCAAAGGAAAACCATGCAACTACTGCTAACCACACTTGTTTTGTGTACCATCTCCGCCACGCTGGGCGAACAGGTCTGCTTCGGGGCCGATCCCAACTGTCAGTTTCCTCCCGCGGATTGCAAAGTAGGAACGCCTTCGCCTAATGGAGCCCCACCCGCATGCGACGTGGCAGGCACCACCCCAATACGTATGGATTTGGACCTAAATTTGGGTTTGGATTTTTATGATACCAAAGCAACCGCATTTCGATACTATTTCTGATAGATTTTATTTATATATGAGTGCTTGATTCGATAACCTCCTTGAATAATATATGTATATTTGAAATCTGTGCAAAAGGGCCCTCTACTTTTATATTCTAAGCTTGTAACGCACCCACTCATGATTTGATTTCGGGCTTGCGCATACAGCAACCTGGTCGACCTTCGTCCAGAACCTCGATGATACGTACACGCTGTCGGTGTTCAGTGATACTGGCTGTACACAGCAGGTCTTCACATCCACCACTACGGCGGGGGTGTGTACCCTAGTCGAAGTACCGCTCGTAGGCGCACAGTTCTATCAAGTAACTGCAGACGCCGCCAGTTCCTCGGCAGATGCGACTGTGACTGATAGTGTACAACCAAGCAGCTCCAGTGTTGGCTCCACTACTCAAACTTCTGGAGAAGTGACCGGAACTACAGATACCGCTGCGCCAACATCGACTGCCACTGGTATTGCCACAGAGTCTGTTCCACCAGGCAACGGGAATACAAATACCGGAAGTGTTACTATGGGCTTTGGTATCTTTACAAGTGCTGTCATTACGTTGGCTGCTGCTGTGCTCTCCGCTTGATTTTTTATCACACCGCACACATCGGTACTATGTAGTTGTAATAGAACACCACAGTTGAAGCCTGCGTACTAGGCCTGGTATGTTGTCCAGGACGTATGTATAGAGCCTACTGTAGGAAATACGAATTAAACTTAATAGCAAGCAAATATGTGACACAAAACACATTACAGAAATCGAGCCGAATTTCAATGTGCCTCTTTAATACATCGATAGCTCAAATATAAATATGTACAGTGGCGTCATAAAAATGCGCAAGTTATTGCATGGGTGAGATAGAAGTTATTGCATGAGTAGAGATAGAGGTACGTCAATTATTGGATAAATAGATTGAAAAAAATGTAAGTTGCTGAATAAAAAGAGATGGAAATGCAATCTTGGATCAATAGAGATAGAAGCACATATGCTATTGAATAGATAGATACAGAAGTACTTAAGTTGTTGGGAGCGGTGAAGAGCCTCGAGCTTTTCAGCCGAATTTTCAGGTGCACATCTAACACGCCAATAGCTCAATGACAATTCTGCGCAGTAGGGTCATACATAGAGATAGAAGTGCGTAAGATATTGAATAAATAGACATAGAAGTACGTATATTGTACAAAAAGATACAAACATGTAAGTTTTTTTAATGAATAGGCATGGGAATCCGTAAGTTATTGAATAAATAGAGATAGAAGTAGATAAATTGAATAAATAAATATGCAAGTACTTAAGTTGTTGGGAGCGGTGACGGGCCTCGAGCTTCGAGCCGAATTTCAAAGTGCCACTGTAACACACCAATAGCTCAAAAACAACAATGTGCAGTAGGATCATAAATAGAGATAAAGGTGCGCGAGATATTGAATAAGTAGAGAAAGAAGTGCGTAAGCTAGAAATAAATAGAGAGAAAAGTACGTAAGTTATTGAATAAATAGAAGTACTTAAGCTACTGAGTAAATAGAAGTACGTAAGTTATTTGGAGCGGTGCATAGAAATTTTGCAGAAAACTGTCACCTGATCAAGTGATCCATTGCTAGTTTTTAAAAGTAGCAGAAGTATAGATATGTTAGTGGTATAGTTGAAGGTGGCTCTTGCGAAAGCATGCCTCCGTTCTTGTACTTGCAGTTGACCCAATTTTTGACACGTTTTTGTCGCGTATCTTTGAAACTTCGAATAGGAACCGTATGTTGTCGTGTACAAATTGCATGTCCTCGTGTACATACTGTATGATGTTATACATTCTCTATATTGACGTATTCATACCATATATATACCACATATCCTCAAATACATTCCGCATACTTTGTCATATACATGCGCGATATCGGCGTATACATACTATATGACGTCGTATTCATACTATATATCGTAGTATATATACTATATATCGTCGTACATTGAAGTACCATGGCTTGCAGTAGTAGTCTCAACCAATTGTTTAATCATCTGTTATTAAATCAGGTTAACTATGGTCGGGGGAGCATGACCCTATATTAGGAATTTAATCACTTCGACTTACCAAAAAAGCTATCTCGACAACTCTCCTTGTTGTATTGTGGCCTGGAATAATGCTTTACATAACACGTATTGACGCACATTGCATCATTTTCTCTGATTGTTGCTGCTGGTCTGGCAGTGATGTCCTTGAGTTGCTAGTTGCACGGAAAATTAGTTCAAACACTTAGATGGCGGCTACCTCCTACTTCGAGCCGGTAGAACCAGTCACTCTTTTCCTAATTCAAAACAGCATACCAGATACATCTCCAAATCGACATATATCGGTTTATTGTATTCAGAATTGCCAGGAATCCAGATTCGGTTTGTGGTCCACTCTTTTGAATTCAATATCATCCCGAAAATAGCGTCGCGGGCGGGGCCCTCACACGGCGCGGCGTACCTAGCAATTCAGACATCCACTCATCTAGATAAACACTACCTTACTTCTGGATTTTTCTGGTTTGTATTAATGACTGGCATAGCTCAAGTCATTGTTTGGCATTGATATATCAGTATACTGAGTGCGTACCACTATCGAGTGCATCAATCTGTCAGACAGCATCGTGGTCACTCACAAAGTGCGAGGCAGCTAGCAGCTCATGAATAGCTTCCTGGGTTATAGTTGTATCGATGTCATCCTTCGTCGTGTACAGTAGCGCATGCGTTCACGCAAAGCAATGCCACTAGTAGCTCGTTCGCCAGAGCGTCGGTACATAGACTAGGCAATGTGCTGGATACTTCTTGTTTGTCTGTAGCACAGAATTGTCTGCATCAAG
Source organism: Sphaeroforma arctica JP610 (assembly GCF_001186125.1). Classification (NCBI taxonomy): domain Eukaryota; class Ichthyosporea; order Ichthyophonida; genus Sphaeroforma; species Sphaeroforma arctica. The sequence continues at coordinate 22,398 of NW_014039600.1, read as the reverse complement.
TGCTATTCAGTCTCGATACATGAATGTGTGCACACGGGTAAATCGAGCCCAGTTTGGTATCTTTATACCAGGCAATTGTTTGTTTTGGTTGCTAACTTGCCCTCATGTCTTGTAGGAAAGGAACTGACTGCTGTTTGTGAGCTAATTGATACTTAACCACACAGCATAATACTTCATGTGGATGCCCACAAAGCTGACTATGTATACCGATAGTGATCATTATATAAGAGTGTGGTCAGTGTCTAATATTCAATGTGCAGTGATTGTAGGGGGTCGGGTCTTGTGCACAACTAAAACAAACGCAACAAACGACACGAGGCGAATGAATGCGTAGTTGTGCGTGCTTGTCTCTTCTTCGTCCGTGCGTGATTCACGAATCAATCGCTGAAAATCAGGCAAGTATGTGCGTATAAATTGCCTAGAATCATCCCAATAGGTCATAATGTATGGTGTATTTAGACACTATACATACATGCGAATACATACAACACTATATATGCACATATACTATAACGTTGTGATACACGGAATATACATGCTCCGTTGCTATATGTATCTATCCCGCGACAGTTGACACCCCCTCGTTTGTTAAAAAAAGACCAGAGAGCGGGAAAGCTTCTTTTTAGTTTAGAACATCTTTGAAGTTTAAAACATCCAAATACAATGTGTAGGAAATTATCTGAATATTTGTACCTTCATATTACCAGAGAGTTGGTTTGCAATTGCGACAACACGGCTTCTCAAAAATGTCCGAAATGTAGGTACTCACCATATTTAGTCAACAATTATTTATAGAATCAAATGATCTAGAGAGAGTGAGAGGTTACTACAATATCAAACAAACACAACGCTACATTTCATAGGGAATTTCACCAGGAACCCAGTATAGTGTATACACCCGTTGCACACATACATATAGCATATCTGTGAGTTCGAATATACGTACAAACAACTAGAGAATGGTACGTGCATTGGCGTGCCTATTGGTGGCAACATGTGGCCTAGTTTCTGTCACCGCAGGTGAGTATTAAAGCAATAGCATGAGATCTGTTGTTGTCTATTTCAACCTGACATGGAGGACAACGAATCGTCTGTAAACTTTGTGCCTGACTACCCCATTTGTATAATATCAAATGATAACACATCTATATTTAACAGCGTAGGTCATCTTTTTAAATACATGTTTAGATAATATTTATATATATGTGTGTGTGTGAGAGAGAGAGAGAGTGTGTGTGTGTGTGTGAGAGAGAGAGAGAATGTGTGTGTGTGTGGTTGTGTGGGTGTTCATACTGCCTATATATTTGTATATATATACGTGTGTGTGTTTGTTTGTATAGATGTATTTATATATGTATATATGTATATATATGTGTGTGTGTGTATATATATATATATACATATATCTAAATATTTTTATAGTATATGTCTGTGTGTGTATATGTATACATATATGCATATATATGTATATATATGTCGAAATATTTACGCATGCATTCAGCGTATAAACATATATATATATATATATATATACATTTATTTATGTATATATATATATGTGTGTGTGTGTGTGTATGTGCATGTATATATGTATGTGTATGTATATGTATATGTATATATATATATATATATATATATTGTTGTATACAAGTTTATGTAATCTGTACATGAAAACTATACACTTATATCCATCTGTATTCGTATGCATACGTGTATATATATATAAATGTATATATATGTATATGTCACGCCTTCTTCCATATATGTTACTAAACCATGTATGGATGTGTCGTTCTATCCCCATGTATCCGTATATTTGACATATTGGAAGAACTTCTATTCATAACTCCACTCATCAGTGTTGCAGGTATCTGCCTAAGTGTTACATGAATGCGCGTGATTCCCAGCAGATTTGCATCAGAAATCAGTTATAGAGAGTAAAAGTATTCTTCATTATCTATATTCTTTATACAGTATATATATATATATATATATTGTGTCACTACATCTAAAATATATTTCATATTTACATTCACAAATCGTATAAATAATGTATATATGTTGGAACCGTTTTATTTCACAAATATTGATAAATTTGTCTGTGCCCGTGCGCAGATTCTATGTCCGTTCTGTCGGCCCCCAAGAGCTTGAAGGTGAAGGACCAAAGCAAAGCTCTCGACGTCACCGATGTGGCTGATATCCTGAGTCAGTCTATGGGAATGCCCTCTCTTTCACACAAGGTATTGTGTTGAGCCTTGTAGCTTCCTCTTATAAGAGTTCTTGTGATTTCGTATGTGTGTTATAAGTTACAAGCAAATGCACGCTGTCGCCATGGAAGAGTGCCACTCTTTTTCGGGCGTTGGGACTTCCGAGATATATATGGATCTTCTAGAAAGTATACATATATATATGCATAAAATATCGATATATATATATGTGTGTGTGTGTGTGTTTTGCGCAGACTTCCCCATATACGTTTGATTGAGTATTTCCTATTACAAAAGACTGCATGAGTTTGAAGCGCCCGACGGTGAGGTTAGTTTAAGCGTATCAACGGTAAAGCAAACAAACAAAAATGCGTACGGATATACTTAATTTCTAACCCATGTCTCCTTTATTCTATGACCCTTTTGTAAAATGAAGCTATACAACTACACCAGTTCTTATTTTTGACCTTCTTCATTAAATTTACGTACTGCTCCGCGCTGTCTAACGGAGACAAGAGAACAAGCGTCTGTGCACTCGTTGTTGCTGCTGTTTGTGTCGTGAGTGGTGTTCACTGTGAATAGCATGGCAAAATCGCGTACGGGTATATATACATACATACACGCACACAAATAAATATGCAATCTATATATTATATAGTATATATGGATGTCTTTAAAATGTATGTGTGTATGTATATATATATATATTCAGTTTGATCAGATGTCCTATTGTACCTTTTGTTATGACGCGTACGAATATATAAACATACATGCACGCACGTATGTGTATATAGTGTCTATATATATATATTAGTCTCTGAATTGTCTATTTTTATTTTGTGATCGTACATCTTCCAGACACAAGCGCAAGCTTCTGTGAACCCGTTATCGCTGCCGTCCGCGTCAGTGGTGTTCACTGTGGATGGTCTGGAAGATTCGCCTACAGATATGCCAAAGAAGGTGTCATACGCAGAGATTGCGCAAACTCAGAATATGGACTCTATCGCCACTATTGTGAGTATGCTCACTGGACGCTACCCCAGCGAGCACCTCATTCCCGGGCGAATGTGGGTGGGCAAGGAGGGTATGATTTTTCATGTATACGTGTATATAGAAATTATTATTATGTATTGTTTGTTTGTTTGTTTGTATATATGTATTTATTTATATTTGTATGCTAAAGAATGTGTGCGTGTATTTTTCTACACGTGATCTTGCTTTGGGAGTTTGTTACAATGGTTTCTTCATGTATTTATGTATGTTTGTATGCTAAAGAATGTGTATGTGTATTTTTCTACACGTGATCTTGCTTTGGGAGTTTGTTACAATGGTTTCTTCTGATATATGATTCGATGTAAGCGTATACCGCGAATGTGAGCATATTTCTCCCCACTATTGTGTGAGTTTCTATTCGTAACGTTCATTTGATCTATGGGTGTATATAAATGGAGCAAAACCCGTACGTGATTCAGATATATAACGCGATATTGTATAGTTATGCGAAGTTATATCAATACTGTTATCGATCCGTACACTCTGCCTATAGTACGCACATATGTATACTATACAACCATTCCGTTACAAGTCAACCTCTTTACATACAGGTGTTGGGCATAACGCCTATAAGCACGTACACCTCGTTTTAGTATCATGCGAAGTTCGGTACAATGCATATGCTAACTGAGTATTTATATTATTACACCAGTACTAAGCTGGCCACAAAACATACACGTGCCGAGTTTAGCTTTTCTATTTTGAGCACATATATTCGCATACATGTACTACATGCTGATATCTCAGAATCATCACTCAGTGTTAAGCCAATCTCAAAACACACACGTGTCAGAGTATGTTATATTCATATACATGCAAATACTTGCTGCTGATTGAGAGCCTTCATTCTGTTTTCTGCGGATCCCCAGTGCGATGCACATTCGGAACCTTCATTCAGCACTATTTCAACCACTGCATATACAGGTGTTTGAGTATGGCGTACATATCTATAACATGTACATACTTGCTGAGCATCTAGCACATTCATTCAGTACCCTCCCCATCACTACTCACACAGGCGTTGAGCACGGCCTGATCACACCCAGCACGCGCGCGTTGGCCGGCAATCTGGCTGATGCCATGGCTCAGATGTTCGACCACTCAGTCACTGTGTCTGTGTCTGGTGACGAGCAGTTTGCACACGCTGCCGCTGCGAACTTCGAGGTGTGTCTGATGGATCAGTCTCGCTAACTGGAGAGGTAGTTGGTTGTGGATCAGTTTTTCTGGAATGGGAACGTACGTATCCTGTTTTAAATATTTTTCCTGTATTCATACGACATATCGTATTGTACGGTCAGCAGTTTTCGATGGTACTCGTTCCTTCCGTGTGTTTGTGTCTCTGCCGATTACTAATGCGTTTTCAGTCTCAGTTTAGCTGTGTATCCAAATTGGTTCGTCTTCGGACTTTTTACATCCTACATCCTGCTGCTCCCAATTTCGAAGTGTCTAAATCAGTCACTGCATATGTTTCTGGGTTGAGGTTTGGGGTTCAGAAATGAATGAATGAATATGCACGTGTCGGTGTCTAGTAACGAACTTTTTGTACATGCTTGAGAGTAATTGTATATATGTGTACGTATGTGTGTATGTGTGTGTATTTGTATATATATATGTATATTGAAGTTGAAGCTAAGTAGTCATAATTAGAATATAATGAATTAAAGGCCGAGGCAGTGTACTTCGAGCGTGGTCTGAGACAATCTCTACACACTGGATGGTGTGTGGCATGTTTGCCTATATGCTACATGTTTGCTGTTACATTTGCTATTGTGTTTTGTTTTGACTTGTGTGTCCGTGTCTGCTGTTGGGTCGTGCGTTGGCGCATGTGTTGCGTGACTGCTATTGGCTTGGGAATCCTGAGCTTGTAGAGACTAGCTTGGTTGATATGCAATTTTTTTACACCACTCACACTGTACCTTTGATGCTCGGATGTTTGTTTCTGCCAACCATTACAAGGTTTAGTCTGGCAGAGTTCGTTGTGCATTAAAGCGCATATATTATTCCGTTATTTTGCGGGTGTCTGGGGTAATTGATGGTTGCGCTTTATTCCTGACTTGCGTACTGATATGTATACGTTAGTCGGTTTGTTTTTGTGTGTGTGTGTATATATATATATCATTATTCTATTATACCAATGTATCGTTATACATCTTTGCACTAACACACATTCACGCTATTTCCAGGTTAACGAAGCGAGACCTTCGCAGAGTTTTGTCTACACCTTGGGCGACAAGAACGGTTTCTCGCATGCAGAAGGCAGTGATGAACTCGCTGACGTTAAACTGAGTAAGAAGGCGATAGCCAAAGCACTACCCGAGTTTAAAGGGAAGTACATTGCGGCCGATGACAAGACGTTCAACCTAGATAACAAGGTATGATGCAGATGTCAGCCGTCCAAGATATACTGCCGGTGTTCCTATTAGATGATTTCCCGCGGCGATGTGTTCGTGCTTTATCTGGGTTGGAAAATGCATCGTCTGCTTTGATTCTAATATACGTACCTCGCGTGTGGGCGGGCATCACGCAACTTGGGAATCTGTACCCTCCATTGCTATATACGTATATGTGCATCATGCACTATTACCTATATGTACTTAATATTGCTATACACGTATACACACATACTAGTGCATAGCAGCCCCGCTGGCACAACCTTTGACACGCTGAGGCAGTATATGATCGTGATATCAACTAATTCCCATGCGAGAAATTAGTGTGTTGTGCGTACAACCCTGAAGTGCCGACAAAATGTCCACTCTATGCTCCCTTAGGTGGACTTCAGGTTCTTCGCCGAACTCTACGCGATTCAACAAGTGCTTGTCTCGGCAATGCGCGTGTCAGGCATCAAGGCCGTTGCCTCGCACCCCGATTTCTTCTCTTTTGCCCTGTCCTCTCTGCCCGAGGTGCGGGCCAAATATGGCCCCAACTCACCCCAGTACACAGAGGCTAAGCGGGTATACCTGCAGTTCATTGAGGATATGGTGTCCTTGATTGAACAGCACTACACACACTCTGCAGTGGTGAGCATGCTGACCCTCAGTCAGCGTGCAGATGTGCCTGTGTCCGCTCGTCGTCCGTTCTATAACCCTATCAAGCGCAACAGACGCCAGGAAGACGACCCCAAGTACCCATCAAGCTACGCGTAAGTTTAACACTATCACTATGTAGTATTTAAATATATATATGTGTGTATGTATATGTATATGTGCGCATCCTATTACTAATACACGCATATTTATATACCATGGTATGTGTGTGTACATATGTGCATGTGTATATATATATATATTACAAGTATACGTTTATGCATATGTTTCTATATATACGCTCGATTATCTTCCATATACTCGCATACGCTAATCTATTTTCCATTCATCTACAGTGACTGCCTGGTTGAAGGCGCCGATTACGACACCGACTACTGCCAGTACGGGCCAAACCACGCGGTGTTCTTCAACATCTTCTTCTGGTTGAGTGTGTTCCTAATTGCGATGGTGTGGATGACGATTTGGGCCCAGGCCACCATGCCTATCCAAGACTCTGTGATCTTCAGAATGACCGGTTCTCTGAGACCTAAGATGGAGTAGAGCGGAGTGCACTCGGCTTAGCTGTATTTCTGTATATCTGCGCGTGTGTACTAGATACTGCGTGTACATGCGTGGATCACTGACTGAACGTTGGGAGTGGCGGTGGGATAAATTACATCACACGATTTTGGATAGATATATGTGTATGTATATATATATACTGTGGGGTGTGTGTGTAGATCAGTGTATAGTCTTCCCCACTCACCTTTAGAATTAAAATTGGAAACGAAATAATGTACATCGTTCACGTTTCACTAAAAATAGTGTTGCACCCCTATATCCTTTTGTCTTTGGGGGGGGTTAGACTTTTGAAAGGGGTTCTCACGCTCTTGTAGGGGCAGGGTTTTAGTGTTTTACAAAATATCGATGTCCAAATGAAGCGAACCGAGGCAGTCTGACTACAAACCAATACTTCCCATAGCGAACGTATACGGTCAATTCAATAAATCGAGAATTTGGAAGTTACAAAGGCAGTATAATAAAGAAGTATGTAGTGCTGTATATATATATATGCTATAAAGCTTGCTGAGGCTCGGACTTCTCATAGGCGCTACTTGTGCCAAGCGATAGGGAATTGTCTATATATAGCACTTTAATAAAGGTTACAACCGAATGCCCGAAATAAAACGACATTGGAATAGACTAATCGCCTGGGGGTGTATATATACTAGGGCAGGGCTGATAGAAATAGTCCCAGAGGTTCCACGCTCGTACCTCTCATCTGTCTCACCGCCTAACAACAGGCAATTCGTCACATACTCTCTGTCGAATTCACCATTCTTTACCAAAGGTCTAGTGTGGTCACTTCCGACACTACTGCAAAGAACCCAGGGCCCCAGCCCAAATAGCCTGATTTTCGTCTAAATACCTCTTTTGCTGTTCAAATTTTGGCCTGAAACGGACCCCCTGGACCAACAACAATAAGAAGTTTGAGTGCGGTGTACAGCGTATGTTGTACGGTGATGTACCGAGCTTTTATTTATTAAAAACCAAATTGTAGAAATATTAATAAGAAGATAGACCCCAAGTGGCAAGAAGTGAAGAAGACAAGGTCCACCAAGAGTCCATGAGAAATATAAAGGGTTTTTTTAATAAAAACAAATGACAAAAAAAATACTGAAACTGCAAAAGTCTAAAAGACAAACAGTCAACGCTTGACCCTCTAAATAGTAGAGAAGAAATAAAATAATAAGTGATCGGACTATTGTCCGAAGGACATGGCCGTGGTCAAAGTTCAAAGTTCAAACACGCAACAGTAAAAACTGAAAAGTTTTTTTATAACTATTTTAAAATGTGCCAAGCAACCCAAAGTGTTCTACGAATCAGATGGTTAGATCGATTCCGTGTACTCCATCATTTTATGTTGAGTAATTCATAATTGCCCATAGACCGTAGACTACTCTTTAAGTCTTGACGGCTTGACCCCCTGTGTGTGTTGAGTGTTGACTGCTGAATTTTGGATGAATCAATAAATCAAAGTGAGGACTGAGCCTCTGAGGAGTGAGAGATTCCCCGGAGTCACCCGTGGGTTTGTACTATTTTTAAATAACCATCGATCGTAATCTTTTGCGTCATGACAACGTATTCCTTGTAACACCAAAAGTTTGGAGGTTGGGGTTCGTATAAATAGATTTATGCTGTGTGAGATGGCAGAACTCTCAATCATTACTACTCTGGCAGCTAGCATTCGATTGTACAGTCATGCTTCGAATAACGTCGCGCACGCTATTGAACTCTCATGTGCAAGAGACGGTGAAAGGCAGGAGCTTACCACCCACGATCAACGAGATTGTGGCAGCCGACTTCAGTGGTAGGTGAAGGCCGATTGCTATTTCCACTTAAAGCTCATCTGATTCCGTCTTCTTAACTAATTTCGTTTGCAATCTTCTAATTCCCTGATAGAAATCGAAGCAATAGGAGACTCGCCGGCGCGTGGTATCTTTATACTGAAACATATTCCTACGGATGGATTGCTTGTCGGCAAACTCCTAAATCAGGTAAAGCACGTCGTACCTCTATACGGGAATGTATTGTTTCAATTTAATCTTAGCATCACACGATTAGTTTATTAACTTTTGATACGTATATTAAAGGTTTGATCTCATGTGCTGTACTGCAGGATGTCAGCAAATCAGCTCTGCCAGCTGAGATAAGAATGACTTGCAACTTGCTACACCCACGGTTGGTTCGGGGTTATGGCTACATCAAATATAGTGATAACGAAGCTGTTCTCCTCCAGGAGTATATACCAGGGCAGGATCTTGGGAAAAAAATACAAAGTATGCATGAAATGAAACATAGCGATGTCATGCGGTATATGACACATGTGATGGAGGCCGTCGATTATTTGCACACAAACAACATTGCCCACAGGTATGATCACTAGTGCATTATTAATTGCGTGCGATTAAATATGAGTTGTATGGTAAGACCTAGGCAGATAAGTCGCACATGCATATTTGCCGCATCATGTGACACCTTTTGTAATTGGTTAACATTTCATAATTCCAAGAATGAGTGTCTATGCTAGGTCTCACCTCAATTTTAACACTTATCGCTCTTTCAAAATATACATAATTGTGCTCACAGGGATATTAAGGCATCCAACATTGTAATAGATGATTTGAATAACTCCGTCAAGCTTATTGATCTTGGACTGGCCTGTCACGTCGGGAATGTATTCGAAGCACAAATCGCATGTGGATCACCCGCAAGCATGGCCCCAGGTGAGCGCATACATCTTTTTTAATAGTAGATTCGCTATTTATACCGACATCTAATTAAGAAACTCTAGTGATTAATATTTTTACACCGTATCTCATCAACTTCAGAGGTATGGAATATGGTACATGATGGGACCGACAACACTCCCATTGATCTGCTGAGGGCCGATGTATGGTCATGTGGGGTAAGTCACGTGGCGCAAAGAATTTAAAATAGCGCGACAGCCACCAATGATTACATACACATATTATCTTTAATAGAGATTTGTGAGATTCTCCCTTCCGCGTTCGATCGATTCGATATCTTATACTCACAAACACCTGTGCACACCTCGCAGATACTCTTCTTCACCATGCTTTTCGGTACGATGCCGTGGCAAGAGCTTTCACTGACGCCGGAGAGATATATAAAAGTGATGCTGGCGCAGTGTCCTCTTGTGGTTGGTGGTTCGAGCCTATTAACACTACTCAGGTCGATGCTATATGCTAAGCCTAAAAAACGTCCACGTGCCAGTGACGTACTCCAGGCGCTAAAAGGTCAGGCATTTGGAGTCTCGGATCTTAGTACTTGGCGTATGGCTTTCAAATATACACGATTACTGTCAAAAGATACGAAGCGAAACGCGGCAGAAGCTTAATAAATCTTTTCCGACAAGCACAACCAAAGATGAATGGAACTATTGTTTTCTAAAATATAGAGGCGAAAGTTGCTGAAGAGCTTTACCCGCAGCGCAACTAGGTTGTCATGAACTTATGCCGTGGCGAAGTTCGCTACTGCCATGAGTGCATTTATTATTAAGATCTGTGTTGTGTCATTTACGACCGTGAAATAATCTGATTGAATTAATGGGGATAAACGGCGTACATCCCAACTTCTACGTGCACAGACGCAGAATGATTTGGTGATATGACTGTATTGTTATAAAGGTATGATTGGGCTCAGCATAACAAAATGAGTGGAAATTAATGATATAGTGCATATCAGAAGCCAGTGCGGTATAGTTGTGACATAAAAGGGCAACAATCTGAGATAGTGGGATCTGCACGGATTTTTATTACTCGAAAGATACATGTTGGGGTGAAACTCGCATTCTCATCTGATGACGCAATTCTAAACGCGTTCATCACTTCCATCAATAATCGCTGCTGTGTACACGCAGGGCAGCAGTGCGTAACAGACCTATATGTCAGTCGTTTCTTTCGCCTATGTATATTGATATATTTTTGCACTCAGAAACACATCTGAACTAAAAGCTCACCATGACGCTCCACGGTCGAAATGGCTACCTCGATCATGGATCTCGCCTCACATTGCGACTAAAGCACACACATGGATTCAGTACGTCCGGGAGTCAAGCATCGAAGGGTATCGTATTCTGGTTAGAGACTAAGCACACACCGCTGACCTCGCACACTTGCCATGTGTTTGTCCACACCATCCTACCAGACACAGTCGTACACGTGGACACCACATACACAATCAAGCTAGCCGATTCGAGTGGTGAGAAGGAGTACACTGGTGAGACTGCGAGTTATATATATTGTTAAGCCTGCCTTGTACTGTCATATTCGTTTTCTAGTCCTATTCCGTACTAGCTTAAGTGTGGTAAATGACAATAAACATAGAGAGTCGTAGTAGCTACCAGAAAGCTCACCCTTTTTTTGTTTTAAACGCCACACTTTGACAGGCGCCTTCAGGTTTGATCACGAATGTGACAAACTTGTGCTGACTCCCGGCTATATAGACGTAGGAGCACACGTTCAGGGAACCATAAGTATTGTGCACATCCAGTACGCGGAAGCTACAGCTGCCAGTTGTACTGAGATACGAGCACAGACGAGTGCCCGGTTTAAGGTGACGTGACATAAACTTTATTTCTTGGCGTCGGCGTCTTGCTTTACGCGCTTGAACGCCCTGTTGGCGAAGTACTTGCTGTTTATTTCTTGAATGTGTTTCTCCGCTGCGTTGGGGTTGATGATCTCGAGGCCCTATAAAGATATAAAGGAGACATGAGGCCCTATTAAGAAATGAAGTAGACGTGAGAGCGCGTCGATGTTCTTCACATAGACGTTATTGCCAGCTTACAGTATGCAGAAGTCGCTATACCATATCTCCTCTATGAACACGCTGCAACAATCAGCCTCGATCGCACTACACGTTAATCACGTTGTATATGTGTATACACATTTGTGAACTCATTGACACCTTTCCATTTGAAAATTATTGTATTAATTGTACAGCACACCCCCTGGAGTGCAGTGGATGGCTGCCCATGCCAAAAAAAAGAGACCGTTACAAATGCCCCGTAACCTTTGTCATAGTAATAAGTATATGAGCCCCGAGACTTTGATCAAAGTAATCAGTATATGGACCCCAAGACTTTGGTCAAAGTAATCAGTATATGAGCCCTGAGACCTTGGTCAAAGAAAGAAGTATATGAGCCCCGAGACCCAGGCCGAAGTAATCAGTGCATGTACGGTATTGCGAGGACATGGATATAATGTGCGGGATAACTCGCGCATAAAATCTGAGAAGCGACGTCCAGAAAACATCATCATAGAAACCAACGAATTAAACCAAAGTCTATGGTAATAAGAGAACATCACCAGATAAACCACCAATTGGGAAGCGACGTCCAGAAAACATCATCATAGAAACCAACGAATTAAATCAAAGTCTATGGTAATAAGCGAACATCACCAGATAAACCACCAATTAAACCAAAAAATATGTTCACTAGAAAACATAACCATAGAAACCACCAAATTGAACCAAAGACTATGGTAATAAGAAAAAATAACCATATAAACCAACGAATTAAACCAAAGACTATGTTAATTCGAAAACATCACCATATACATATCTATA
>NW_014039600.1:6355-7105 GCF_001186125.1 Sphaeroforma arctica JP610 | reverse complement strand
GTATGTATGTATGTATGTATGTATGTATGTATGTATGTATGTATATATGTATATGTATATATTTATATTCCTTTTTATATATAGAAGTGAATACTTGTATTTACAACCGAAACAGATCCAATACAACTCGGTTTCAACAGTCCGAATCGATTTTTTGAAGCATCCCATATCATATTGTGTGTATATATAACAAGGTTTGCTGTCGACCCGAAATAAAGATGCGAAACTCTGTATGTGCATAAGGAAGTTGCTTAAATAACCGTCATAGCCACTGTGTACACCACAGTGAACAACGTGACTATGAGATACATGAGCCAATCCGATTTACCTGAAACATGTCATCTTGAACATCTCCAAACTTCATTCGATTTTGCTCCTGTGGCGTGATGATCAAAGTATGAAGGCGAAGCATGTGGTGAGAATATGCATAATAGCAAGTTGGGGGGTACAGGCAGCTCCACGTGAGAGCCTCTCCGCAGCATGTAACCCCGTAGAGGGACTTAATGGTAGACTTATGCTCCATCTAATGGGTTCATCTGCTACTCTTCCGTACTCGTTACTTGTGCGATGAAGTCTTTTGTATGTAAACCTCTACGTACGATTGGATCATGACTTTTCGTATGGTGTATAACATGTCATCATGAAAGTCACTACAGCCCTAAACTCTCCAGTTGGCTGTTTGAGACTGTGCATTCCAAGTGCTCCGCCCGTGAGAACATCGCAGTCTTGCTCATATAGATATGTATATAT
>NW_014039600.1:1403-2564 GCF_001186125.1 Sphaeroforma arctica JP610 | reverse complement strand
CTTAGTAGCATAGTAGCATAGTAGCATAGTAACATAGTAGCATAGTGGCATGGTAGCATAGTAGCATAGTAGCTTAGTAGCATAGTAGCTTAGTAGCTTAGTAGCATAGTAGCATAGTAGCATAGTAGCATAGTAGCTTAGTAGCATAGTAGCTTAGTAGCATAGTAGCATAGTAGCATAGTAGCATATTAGCATAGTAGCATGGTAGCATAGTAGCATAGTAGCATAGTAGCATAGTAGCATAGTAGCATAGTAGCTTAGTAGCATAGTAGCATAGTAGCACCTATATCACAGGCCAATGGGGAAAGATAGACCTATCCCATGCGTGCCTTAAAGTTACTACACCGGACCACCCCCGAGACACATCTCACTGCGGCTTCTGTATGTGCTCACAATCGAGTGTGTGGTCTAGCGGTAGATGTAATGACCGTGGGAGGGGTGTGATTGGCTACATACGTATGATTGTGATATCGTACACTACAGACTCACCGAACCCGTCTATGCTGCAATCAGTGTGCTAAGGTTCAAAGTGCTCATGTCGTCCTATAAACGTACACGTTTATAGTCCCTATCTTGCATTGCACTATAGTCCAACCCAGCCACTGTTGTATTCCCGTGGCATGCGAGACGCCAGTACAGCGTAAGCATACGGTCTTGTGATAATAACCGAAGAGATCTAATTCTCAAACATCCCTCCGGCTAATATGCGTGACCATAAACACGCACACAACAAACCACAATAGAACACTTCACACGCGCGTACAATACAATGTGTACTCTGACTTGGACCCGATTTTCGAGAGTACCATGCACCTCCCACGTCCGCTGACCTATTATTAGAATTACATACATATGACCTATTTTTAGTACCACAGCCATACCACAGTAGTATACAAAGCCGGTGTGCGGCAGCATATGCGCAGTACTGAAGCCTGACAGATTCTTCTTGGACGCGCCCAACACCTCGACGTTGCATGCAGGCATCTGAGCCAGTCCTTTTAACCCGCCCGCCAGACCCATCAGTCGAGCAGCCGTGGCTGACCCGCACACAGCGGTGAGGTTGGGGGCTATGAACACCATGCGACTCTCCACATACTGCGGTTGAAGGGATATATGTACTGAGATGTCTGCGTAAACGATATATATATATATATATATATA
>NW_014039600.1:0-860 GCF_001186125.1 Sphaeroforma arctica JP610 | reverse complement strand
TATATATATATATTATATATATATATATATATATATATATATATATATATATATATATATATATATATATATATATATATATATATATATATATGTATATATATATATAATGTTCTAGACCGACTTATACGCCAGTCCCAGTAGCCCTCTTGTCAAACCTATGACACAATCAGCCCAGACTGACCCACACAACAGCATTCAATTCAAAGCCACTGTATATTTACTGATGTACGCAGAAAATCTACATGCCTAACTACATTTATATATATGCACGTATATCTATGAGTTGAGGAAAACTTAATAAACAGCAATACTGTTATCTAATTGACTGCGGGGACATTGTCTCTTTACCATACCTCAATATAGCTATACGCAATAAGAATAATAATGATAATAACAATTATATTAACAATATATACATACGTACACACATACATGAATACACATCTACATACATAATATATAAATCTGCGTTTGCGTGTGTCCGTGTGTGTATGTGTGTATGGAGATGTGCACAATAATATATATAAACTTTAAATGAATGAACACATGCGACACAGACTGCAGCCTGGAGCCACATACTAATTTGTAGTTGGTTGTTATGGATACTACACGACTTTGCCCAAACCCTTTTAATAGAGCTGTAAAGAAAAACCACAACCATGACTTCCTCTGTCAAACAAAAGGTACTATACATATACGTGTGCCTATAGAAACGTACCTCTAGAATTTCCTGATACACCGCCTGTAGCTCTAATGCCATGTTGCAGGCCTCATTCATATTGGCCAGGTCCGCGTCCCCCAATGCAGACCCGTGACTGCCGTGGTAAGATGAAAAGCCTCGTTGAATTTAAACACGT
>NW_014039601.1:25646-28910 GCF_001186125.1 Sphaeroforma arctica JP610 | reverse complement strand
ATATTAGTTATATATACTATATATATATATATATATATATATATATCAATATATATATATATATATAGGTGCGTGTAAATTCGTATATATGTATTTGTACCTGGATATGTTTCTATATATAGATCTGATTTCCTGACCTTTTTGATACACACACATGTCTTGTAGTTATGTTTTGGACTCGGCGTCAGTTGTATTGCTCCAACTCCCAAATGCAGATTAACAAAGAAGATCACACGCTTGGCAATGTTCTGCGGCATCAGCTGTTAAAAGATCCCGCTGTTCTCTTCAGTGGCTACCATATTATACATCCGTTGGAGTTCAAATTCGAATTGCGAGTTCAAACGGATCCTAACGGTACATACACACCCGAAGATGCGCTTGAGAACGCTATCAAAGATTTAATATCTGAGTGCTCGCATCTGGAGGATCTTTTTCAGGTAAAATAGTGTTGTCTTCATACTTACTACGTGAATAGTTCGTCCCCAGGGTTTCATAGGTGTAAGCGGGAGCACGTTTCCTAGTCCACTGCCTATATTTCATGATTAATTGTTGGGATGCGACTTCTCATATATTTGAACGCGGGCCGGAAGGTGGGGTATCTAGGCATTGCATTTATATGTTCAACTGCCGTTTTTATTTGTTCTTCAGACTTCTTTCTATACTATACGCGTACTCCATTTCAGAACACGATCTGGTCAACGAGTGTTGCGTCGGGCGAAGGCGATATCTCTATATTGTCATCGCCTTACGTTATTTTTTACTGTTTTAACCTATTTCCGCACGTACAGCAACAAATCGACAGCAAAAAGCAAACAACCGACCCTGGAATGGCGTATATGTAATGTTGATTCTACTCTTCATTTAGACGATATCGTCAGCGTCCGAATCGTCCGTCTGCGCATACACAAGTGACCATATTTAACATCTGTACATATTCTTCTGAATAAATAAAGACACACTTGCACACAATCAATGCAATTGATTGCCCTTCAGTTGGCGTGGCCGCAATAGCTCCAGTCCATATACCATTCTCAAGCGTACCTTGAAGGTACACTTATCTACACGCAAGGTGAGATCTGTAGCTTAGTGGCCGTACTATGTGCTAGGCTTATATAGGAGAATGTCCACACCTTGCAGATTTTCATATAGATGGATATTGGTATAGGCTGCGATAACTCCGGTGCAGATATTGTTCTCGAGCATACTATGCACCTTAAGGAGCACAGAGAGTAAGATTTACAACTTACGGTCGGGACAATGTATTAAAAGGTATGTTGGCGAACAATTACAACAATGAAAACGGCAGAGGCAAACGAGCATATAAATACAACTCTTACAGTGTACGCTGCGATGGCTTCGGTCGGAATGTGATACTCCTGTAACATTGGTGCCTCTTTTTGCAAGCAACGTGAGATTCATATGTCGGTTGTGGTTGTATTGTGTGCGAATGATTGTGCTGGAGAACAGGTGCAGCCATAAAGACAAAAAATTCATCAGGCTAACACTCAGGCAAGAAGGACAGAAACAAGAGTCGGACTACTGTACTGCACCATGACATGGTTTCAAAGTTCAGCATATTCACTGTCACGAAATGACTAAAAAAGATGATACTATTCGAATGATAGAGGAAATATAGGGCCCACTGAATTTGTCCGTGATAGCAATTCCACACGAAAGTACACCAAAACAAGGGACCTACCTCGAACAGCATATAAAGTAGTTGTCAATACCACGAAATATTTCTTAACAACTGCGTCAGCGAACTCACATTCTACGAACAAATGGTCTTCGGTAATTCACAAAGGGGAATCGGCATTATACACTGATCGTTAGCCATATACATACTTACTGGTATGCACTCATAAAAAACTGACCATGGAAACACTACGAATTAAACACACCAAGACAGGACACCAGCACATGATGGGCAATATACACTGATCGTTAGCCATATATATACTGGCATGCACTTATAAATAAATGACCATGGAAACACTACCAATGGAACACCCACCAAGACAGGACACCAGCACATGATGGGCATTGTACACTGATCATCAGCCATATATATACTGGCATGTACTTATAAATAACTGACCATGGAAACACTACCAATCGAACACCAAGACAGGACACCAGCACATGGCTACATAGTCGAATTTTCAATGATATACTGAATAAGTGATACAGTACAAGACGCATCACGTTAGGTGGCTGGTAGAGTGAATTTCGCGTGTCGGTGGAAGCCATAGACAGCTTATTGGCCATATAGTGCCATATTCTGACAGTGAGTATACTAGAACGAAGGTTTAGCACAATGGCAGTCGCCTTCTTTAATTCTATTGGTATCATTTGTTGGCATCACTTTCCAATAATTATTTCGAGCGTAACACTTTAATTCGGGTTTATGAACGGCGGCGAAAAAACTTAATACACGTATTAAATACGTCTTATTCGGGCATTGTGCAATTTTGCGGACCCTCGGCATACGAATCGACAAATTCGACATCAGGCCATCACCCCCATAGCCTCAACGGCCATATTAACGCCTCAGAGGCTCAGAGAACCAAACTGATTTGGCTATATTTGGGCTGCGCTGCGGCAATCTAAATTGAGGATTCCGAATATTCGTATGGTATTGGCTCAGAACCAAATATAACTGCCGCTAAAATATAAAAGTTATATACGTAGAACAAGCTTCTGTCATCAGTTTTTAGTGATTACGCCATATGACGTAACATTGTTCTTTGATTTATGGGTTGGTTTCTAGTTCTTTATAATTTTTTTAAATATGTACTGGTATATACGTATGTATTCATGGATACATATCCACACCTACAGCTAAGTATAGCACAACATCAAGTAAGGATTTGAAGACAGTATATTCATACGAAACTAAAAGTGTCCGAATACCTGCACGGAAGAATCGTGCCTCACAGAACCGTTGAGCAGTTGCTACAACGACAAACCGCGGTATTCGATTGCAGTTGTGCAACATTTACTCAATTCTCGCGTAAGCCTGTGTAGCCAAGCCTGGCAGTGTTTGTATGTGTCTGTAAAATATATTGCACATTTGTGAACACATTTGTACATGATGTCCATTTCAGACTTGTTTTGCGCACATAATATATAATTTTTGCGCACATAAATAGATATATATATAGTATATGTATATGTATATGTATATGCATATGTATATGTATATGTATATATATATATATATATATGTATATGTATATGTATATGTATATGATTTTACATACA
>NW_014039601.1:21461-24231 GCF_001186125.1 Sphaeroforma arctica JP610 | reverse complement strand
CATCACTCACCTGTCTTTTGTGTTAGACTGTGTTGTCAAGCATGCAGGTTTAATGTCTGTCTCTACACGATATTTGACATATTCTATGTATGGTTTATAAAATCAGCATAAACCTGGTTGCAATTTTACGTACCCGATGTCCACCCCACAATTATGTTTTGATGCCCTTCATTCGGGATGTACTCGCTTGTGGTTGTAATCGCATGCACTGCCGGATGTGCTCATTTCTCTTGATTGGATGACGATAGTCCTATTCTTGAATAGCTATCCTAGATGATGCCATCAAATACGATTAATTCACCCTATCTTTTAACTGCCTGCGTCTTGTCTCTAGTGTTTGTTGGTATGAGACGTGCATTAAGTATACCACTTCGCTCATCAGGATATATTTAGCAGTTTCTCAAGTTTACTCTGATACGCAACCCCCCGGTGTATCTGGGGTTTGCTTCTTACACGATAAATTGTCGCCAAGAAACGCTAGCCAATGCATTGGCGATTAGTGGTTCGTAGTTTTGAGTATGGTGAACATCTGTAGAAGACCATGCGGAAAGTATGTTTGTTCGCGAAGTACGGATTTCATTCCATCACTCTACTGTACTACGGATTTCATTCGATCATTCTACTGTATTTCCGAGGGATAACGAGTGACATGTGGCACGTGATGGGTTCGTCTATATCCAACCGCGAGTGTTCATTGAGAGTGTTATCTTGAACAAATTCCTGACACGGGCAATTGTCTCATGGCTTTATTTCATACTGGCATTGAACCATGGTTTGTATTCACTACAAAATTGCAGGTTAGTTTTGACTAGAACAGGCATATGGCAACAGAGTCGTGTTTCATGGTTTGAGAAAGGGTTCTGACACTTACGTACTAATTATAAAAAATGCGCGAGCATAACCGAAGGCCCATGCGGCCGTTCCTCGTGACTGAGTATGCAAAGGGGGGCACACCTGCACTGGTAAGCTCTATTCTATTCACCCTCGTGTATTTTCTTAGGTTCATTGTGTTGTGACTAGTCCTGTTATGTGTATGTTCCCTGAGGCCCGCATACAGATTCAATCCCTGTCTTGGCTTATGCATGAGCATCAGAGTTGACTCTTAACCCTGGCGGAGGGTTCAGTACTCTAGGTTAAGAGTTTACGGTACGCTCAGAAGCGACATGCCAAGCAATAAGGCGCAGACGCCTTTGTAGCTTCATGAACTTTGTGGCTTTTTTATTTTGTGTACCGATTACAGACCCCGGGAGCGTTCATTCTGAATCGTAGCGTGTCGGCTGAGCACATCCCATCGGTCTCCAACTTGAATGGCAAGTCACTGAAGACACCAACTGCGAAAGTGGCGGCGCAGATGGATATGGACAAGGTACGAAGGGGACTACTGTTAAATGGCAAACATAATGGCGAGATTCGTTTATTTAACATGTGTGGACAAATTGCTAGTTGTCTATTGGTTCGTGTGCCTGTTTCGGGTGCCCTTCGAATAGCGTACTGCGTAATGTGCAGCTATACTGAACGCATAGCTGCTCCGCTAAATAATAATTGGAACACCTTCGTCTTTACTAGACACATGGGGTATATGAAGCTAATAAGCGCCCGCCTACAGTTTTACCACATTTGTATTTCTCATAGTCTAAACTAATGGTTTTACGACCTGTATTCCCTCCTCTACCGTAGCAGCCCGGTAGAGAAGAAGCCACGTGTAAGACCCAGCACTCGCCCGATGACAACCCAGGACCCTCTCATAGCACTTCCGAAGTACTTGCTGGTACTGAAGTGTGTGATGGACAGGACGTTGCCGATTTATCTGCTGGTGTGCCTCTTAGCGATGGGGAGGGGGGAGACTATCTCGTTAAAGCCACCACACTTGCGCAAACAGCGCCCGCGTCTCCTTTTTCGTCCACTTACGACAGGTGAGCGATAGTATTTGCCGTTCAGTCGCTGCTCTATATATATATAAATATATATATATGTGTGTGTGTGTGTGTGCGTATATATATATATATATATATATATATATTGTGTGTGTGTGTGTGTGTGTGTGTGTTGTGTTGTGTGTGTATGTAGATGTAGATGTAGATGTAGATGTAGATGTAGATGTAGATGTAGATGTAGATGTAGATGTAGATGTAGATGTATATGTATATGTATATGTATATGTATATGTATATGTATATGTATATGTATATGTATATGTATATGTATATGTATATGTATATGTATATGTATATGTTAATGTTAATGTTAATGTGAATATTAAGATATATTTATATGTGTATGTTTGTTAATATATATGTCCCTGTCAATGTTGGTGCTAATTTCAATGTGAATATCCGTGATAAAGATAATGATTATGTTGATGTTAATGTTAATGTATAATGTATTTTGTGAAATGTATAATGTATATTGTATAACTACATGCATAATTATAATTATATGTATAAATACAATTTATTTGTATAATTATAGTTATATGTAAAACTAAATTTATATGTATATGTAGTAATTGTACGTGTACATGTACAGGTACAGGTATAGGTATAGGTATAGGTATAGGTTTAGGTATAGGTATAGGTATAGGTATAGGTATAGGTATAGGTATAGGTATAGGTATAGGTATAGGTATAGGTATAGGTATAGGTATAGGTATAGGTATAGGTATAGGTATAGGTATAGGTATATGTATAGGTATAGGTATAGGTATAGGTATAGGTATAGGGTATAGGTATAGGTATAGGTATAGGTATAGTATAGGTATAGGTATAGGTAT
>NW_014039601.1:15038-20038 GCF_001186125.1 Sphaeroforma arctica JP610 | reverse complement strand
AAATGTATAAGGCCGTGAAGACCGGTCGGAGTGAGTGGGATTTTCAACGTTTTACTCAGCGTATATTTGTGGCGTGTGATATGACTTTTGTGATGACCGGTCTTATAACTGCCTTGTTTCATAGCCGTTTGCACATATGGGCCGTACATATGTCATTTGTATCTCTTACTAATAGTGTCATGCTTTAGCTGTATTCCAATAACTTCATACATCCCAAAACACACTCTCATACTTCATGCCGGTTTCTCATCTAATCGACAGGCGGATGCTATGTTCTTGCAACTCAAGGCCGATGTTAGAAGGCAAAAGCTCCGCAAGCAACATGGCATGTGCCTTATGTATCAGGTATTCTTTAACAAACCATCCGTCTGCTTGTGCTGGGATAGTTTCCAGCCTTTTATGTGCACTCGTAACGTATAGATGTCGTTGCTTCGACAACGGTAGCGGTGGCATGCATATAACGATGCTAGCAA
Organism: Sphaeroforma arctica JP610; assembly: GCF_001186125.1. Taxonomy (NCBI): domain Eukaryota; class Ichthyosporea; order Ichthyophonida; genus Sphaeroforma; species Sphaeroforma arctica. Next base: position 19,565 of record NW_014039601.1, on the reverse strand, counting down.
TACGCCTGCATTGCTTGTCTGTAAGCAACGCAGGTGTATAGCTAACTATACGTCTGCTTTGCGTAGAGAGTCTGTGGAATATCTCTAGGCATGAACGAGTCGGAAAATTATCATGTGCTGTGGGATGCGAATGCATTCTCGGTGGTTGGTGTGTATATATTCCTTCATTTACTATGGTGTATTTAGGGGTTGGTGTGTATATATCCCTTCATTTACTATGGTGTATTTAGTGGTTGGTGTGTATATATTCCTTCATTTACTATGGTGTATTTAGTGATTGTTGTGTATATATTCCTTCAGGGTATATTTATAAATGTCTTCATTTACTATGGGGTGTGTATAAATGTCCGCATTTACTATGACGACGGCAGTACTTGCTCGAAAGTAAATTCAATGTATGACCGTACCGGCGCGCACCACCACTCTACGATGATTGCGTTTTGTGGCATATTCTCGCGAGTAGACGCGGTGCTTTGATATTGAACGCTAGATATATCGTATGTTAAAATTACATATTTGTTTCTTTCGAATATGCACAGACATGCTTGTTTGGCTCACATCCACTGTCACATTGATTTCTCTCCTATTTTCTCTGTACGTCCTCTCTTGTATCTGCTGCATCCATATACACTCGAATCCATTGCGCACACTCGCCGTCGCACTCGAATCTTCGTATCCAGACAACCAGGTCTCTTTTGACCCCTAAGTTATCGGTTCAAGTGCACGTTGTTGATCTGTACCGTCTGCACGCATACTTCGTTGCAATTGATGTATGCAGACTCACTCACATTCACTGTGCATCGCATCACAGGCGGGTCAGTGTCGCAAAGGCTCCGCATGTTACTATGACCACGGAGAGGGCCCGGAGATGCTGGACATTGACTCTGAGATCGGCACACCTCTGCGTATAACACTGTGTGTCAGGGACTACGCCAATGAAAGCGAACGCAGCACGCGCAACGACAAGATGTCTCTGCCACAAAGCGTGCTGATGACAGCTTTGGCGAAGGAGATAAGCTCGCCTTTTACGTTTCAAATCAACCAGAGGGGTAGCAATGTGGTGCGTTTGTTGTCTGAGGACTTGATTTGTGTGTGGCTGTGAGAGTGTGTATCTGTGTACATCTGCGTATGTGTAGCCGTACTGGCAGGGGTCACTGCGACGGGCAGTGCTGTTCATAGCCCTAGCACCGGACGTCAACTGACCATTCACTATTATAAACCAATCCACGCGGGAATACAGTTGCGACTATTGATCGTATCACGTACTGGTAGGCAGGGTTTATTCTACAACCTTGCTCCTCGTAACATGATAAAAACACGTGTGTGGCTCATAAATCGGCCGTACTATGCCTTTAGTTCACTCATCTCTAGGATAGGTGCTATACCTTGAAATAACTCATCAAGAATAGGTACTATACTTTTAGTTTACTCGTATCTAGAATAGATTTGGGCCGTTTCATACTTCGTACCTTTGTTTACGCCTCCATTGTTAACCTACATCTGGAGCAATCTTTGTTCTGGCCTTTTTCTCGCTGAATGTACCGTTTCCCTTTTTCCTCATACCCTGCCCTTTCATTCTCCCGCATATGCGACACGTCTACTCAAGCTAACTTCCAGTTGTTGTTATTTTAAGCTACCTTCCACTTGTTGTTATTTTATTATAATATCCATACAAATCACATTCATATTTTGTAGATGACTCACGGAGGTGTGTGGGAGTTCACTGCGCCAGAGAACACTGTCCTGCTAACGCCCTTGATGCAGGTGTGTCGGTGGTAGTGGGAGTATTCCCGTTGCTGTAGCCGTGTTTGTGTGCATTTGCCAACTTGTGGTTCATAGTTTTACTCGTGTCTGTGTGTGTATAGGTACTTGTGATTCATAGTCTGTTTCAAAATTTGATCTGAACAGCCGGTTAAGTGGGGATATGCCCCCGCTGCACAAATTCTCGCTCGTATGTAGGCAATTGTGTCTAGAGATACACTTCCACATCAGGCAATTCCCATGGTGCCTGTGTGTAGATGATAGGTGTGTGTGCCCATGGTGCCTGTGTGTAGGTGATAGGTGTGTGTGTGCGTGAGTGTGTGTAGATGATATGTGTGTGTAGGTGATAGGTGTGTGTGTGTGTGTGTGTGTAGGTGATAGGTGTGTGTGTGTGTGTGTGTGTGTGTATGAGCACCCGTGCTTATGAGTTCATTGTGATTCTCGTTGGCTCATCGGTTCCTCTGTTGCCATTCGAGTGAGAGATGGCGAGCGTGTATCTACTGGAAGTGTCAGGGGCCATTGTGCGCAGTTTGCGTTCGCGGTTGGTGTGGTATTGCAAACATTGGCTCTATGCTAGCACCTTCCATGGCTAAGTCAAAGAGGTTTACGTTCTCGAGATGGCATACCTAAAGCATGTATACCACTCACCCAATGACTCCTCTATTGATGTGGCTGACTCTTACCCGGTGACGTGCTCGAGTTACTACGTTAGGTGGGCTGCGATGCTCAACAGCCGACTGTATCTGGCTGTGTAGTGTGTTACATATCGAGAGTCATGCATGGGTTTCTCCTCTGTGCATATGGCAGAGTCGTGAACAGGTCGTTGGTCACAAGGATATCCAAGGCTGTCAAACGATCCCGTGAGACACTCTCTGCAGTATAAGGTTGTGCTGCACACCCGCAATAGTGGGGAGCTTAGGGTGTAATACATACCATGTCTTTTTATATCTCTTAGCTCGAATTGCTAGTCCTCTCATTATACTGCCGATTCGTTACAGGCGCGTCTTGGGGTTCGTAGTGGTGACATGGTTGAACTAAAGTCCGTTTCGCTACCTAGCGGCACGTTTGCAAAGTTCAAAGCCCTCGATATGTTGTCATGGCAACGCATCCCAACCGCCATGGTGCGGTCACTGCTGGAGTTTGAGCTAAGGAAGCACCAGACGCTGGGCGTGGGCAGCGTCGTGGACGTGGTGTTCGCGGACAAAAAATGCGAATTAGAAGTGTAAGTGCCTATGACTTAGTATACATGAACCTATATGTATGTCCGTATGCATGAACCTATATGTATGTCCGAATGTAATCATAGATAGACTCTTATTCCAAAGATGATATATATATACGTGTATGATTATCACACCATGTATGTGCATGTCTACATACAGCCATAGACAGCCTCATATGTGAGCATGATGTGGACGGTTTTGCCCTTTGGGTTGTGCTACTGTTAACATGCACTCTCATAGGCTCATCCAGAGGAATTGAATTCAAGTCTGTGCATCTCAAGCCAAATCAGCCAACGGATCGATAGTGGGGTGCACATGGGCGTACCTCCATTCACAGGGCCCCTCACGAGTTAGACGCTATCCCTATATAGTTTCTATAGTTCGGTACTGCGAACACGAACTATTCTACACTGCCGAGAACCTTATCGATTCCTGTGTTTTATTTTTCTCGAAATACTGGTGACAACGATATGTATGTGTTTTGGCCGGTAGTGACTGTCCTGTGCGCTCCCTTGTGTTTCTCAGAATGGAATGTAAACCGTCAAACGCCATCTCCCTTATCGATTCGGAACTGGCTTTCGATATCGATGTGTCAGACATGCCCACAACACTGGACATGAGCGTGGGCAGCACCGCCGATACACGCACAGGTAGTTGTTTAGTTCTAGTATGTTTGTGCGGCATGACAGGCACACCTTCTCTGTGAATCATCTAATGTGCGCCCATGCCTACTAAACCTCTGCCCTTGACCGGTGTGTTTATAGTCCATTCTGTAGTTGTGCAATGTTTTCTCGTTTTGTACCGTTTTGTACCACGACACTGTCTCTCCCCTCCTATGCTTGGGATGTTCTCGATATATGTCTAGTGTAGCGGGTGTGTCTCTTCTTCATGAGATTACCACAGGTATCTATCATGCTGTTGCTCAGAGGAGCCCTCATATTGCGTCGCTAGGCACGTGACTCCCACTTGGGAATAGTTCACAAAAGAACAAGTGCATATTGGACCAACGTTCTCTCTCACGGGAGGTTGCTACCATATGGTACTCTGGTCTGCCTTGAAATCGGAGCATGTATTCTGTTGAGCCATGGCATACAAAATCGACCACTACCTCAGCAGTCTACCCACCACGTGCATGTCACTTGTATCAGAGATAACAATGCGTTTCAATTTGATTTTGAAATCCGCCCTATTATAATTCGTGGGAAATGTTCGTGCGGATACTACTCGATTGGGCGTTATTGCACAAGCGGGTTGACCCATGCATTGGCATTTCTTTACAGTGCTTATTCCCGGGCATCGCACTCACGGGGTGTTGCCTGCAGTTGGGCCTGTCAGTCTAGTAGTGCAGACAGAAGCACTCACCAGACCCAGCGTACTGACCTTTAAGCTCTCATGCACCGGGACCCCGACGGCCCCAGACACGCTGAATCAGGTTTGTTCTTTGCCCTGCTCCTGGTAGTAACATGGAAATATGTGATATGATATATATATATATTTATATATATTTATATACATATATATACATATATATACATATATATAC
>NW_014039601.1:12357-14651 GCF_001186125.1 Sphaeroforma arctica JP610 | reverse complement strand
TTTGTGTATATATGTAAGCGGCTGGTGGAGTTTTGTGTGTATATGTAAGCGGCTGGTGGAGTCTTGTGTGTACATGTAAGCGGCTGGTGGAGTCCTGTGTGTATATGTAAGCGGCTGGCAGCGGCCAACTAGATACTAGTACGAATTGCGCAAGTTCTGTCCGTGTGGACTGTATTTGCATGAGAACATCGTCTGGTTGGCAAGGGGGTGTACCGCGCATGTTGGTTCTCTCTACGTTGTGTGCCTGTCTGATGTGTGCATCACAGGAGTGTGGCTATACCGTACAGTAGTGCGCGTGGCTCACAAATCCGTCATGCGCAAGCAGATCTTGCTGGCCTGTGGGAGGTCTGACAATCGCAAGCATAGATTTTTTCGGGGAATTTTGCTGGTGACTAGTTTATAAACCTGGGCACAAATTTAAGCATTAAATATGATACAATTGTTTTCTTAACCTCATTTGCGATCCTATAATTTTTTTTGGTCTTTGCATCCACCTTGTGTTTTTGGGTTATAGCTTACCCGCTCTTACGGCTCACCCACAGTAACCTTCGCACCCCTTCCAGACTCCAAATTAGCCACGCCCACACAAACCCCAGCCGTCGCAAACTCTGTCGTAAATGACGAAGCATGTCGCAATTGCGGGCTGACTATGCCCATCACCAGACTTGTCTCACACGAGCGGCACTGTAAGAACAACACGTATTCGTGTCCCACGTGTGATGTCAAGCTGCCCCTAGACAGCCGAGAATGGCACGAAGTCTTCATGCACACACGCACAACGTGTGTGTGCAGCGCAGAGCTCACACATCACGCTTTGCTGAACGCGCACGTGCGCATGGAGTGCTCAAAGAGGTACGTAAAAGTTGTTGGGCTGGTCAAGTTTGTCGGTAGGGCGTGCTCGTATGGCTTGGTGGTGCTTTTGAGTGTTTTATATAAACCGGTGCGTGTCTGCTGTTCAGATGTGATTGTAACTGGCAAAAACAAGGTTTGTGTGGATGGTTTTCCACGGGCGGTTTTGTTTTCACATGGTTCCGTATGGTTAGGATATATGTAGGTGCGTTTGTATTACTCTGCACCCGTCGCATTTGTTTTTTCTTGTTTGTACCTGAATTGGGACTTCCGAGTTGTGTTTTCGAAGCTATCAAATACAAAAATCGTCACAATTTAAAGCGGACTGGTCTCAATTAGATCCCGCCGTACGGTAGAGGGGGTTGACCCCCCTATTGCATCTACTCTTCCGATACTCACCCTCCAAGCGTCTGCGCCATGCCACACCTTCACAGGATGATCCAATGTTCCAATCTGGGTTGTCTGTTGTTAACCCCAGCGTACCGTCACACCGAGCATCTGCGCGAGTGTGGGTCGGTCACCATCGCATGTCCTATCTGTATAGAGAACGTCTGCAGATCAGCAGCCGTATTCCATTTCGAGGCCATGCACGGCATTCAGGCGGAGCAACTACGAAGTGGTATGTGTGTTATATAACCTGTGTGGGAACAAGGACGCTTGCTCCCGGCTGACGGTGTGTTACGTCGGTGTGCTAGCCTACTCGATGAATGGTATATTAATTATCACAGATAGCACCCATCTGAGCGACATGCTTCCCCATAATTGGCTTGCTTGTCCGTTGCGTCACTTCGTCTGACTTCTCCGTCCGTACCTCTTTTGCAGGCGTGCCACTCGAAGATCAAGTGGCCGCCCTTATTGCAGCAGGGAAGGTGTATGATTTCTAAGAGATGCTCGGTGTAGCATACGCACCACGCTCTCTGCAGTACAATAGATGTAATAGTGCGAAAGTATGTTTCGTAAGATTCGGGTTACTCGGTGCGTCGTGGGGGAAACTCGACTTTGCACGGTTTCGGCATTTGACCTTTAGAGTCCACAAACTGTATTCGAGGCCCTGCAAAATGGACTCAATGAGAGGTTCGAACCTAAATTGCGTTAAATATAGGAAAACCCTAAATTGCAACCCGATTTTGGGACATGTAATGCGCTTTGACTTATAAAAAAGGTGCTATCAAACACTTATTAAGTATATTGTGAAAGGCTACCAAATTTTTTCTTCTTTATTAGAGAGTTTGAACGCGCTGAATGTATATGGCAAATGTACAATGTACACGTGCATGCATGTAGGTAGGTATGTATGTATGTATGTATGTATATATATCCTATATATAGATATACATATATATATATATATATATATATATATATATATATATATATATATATATATATATATATATATATATATATATATATATATATACTATATATACTATATACTAGTATAT
>NW_014039601.1:6224-12337 GCF_001186125.1 Sphaeroforma arctica JP610 | reverse complement strand
ATATATATATATATATATATATATATATATATATATATATATATATATATATATATATATATATATATATATATATATATATATATATATATATATATATACATATATACATATATACATATATACATATATATATATATATATATTAAATTGCGTAATGGCGTAATGGCGTAATGCGCTTGAAGTTAGCGAAGTTGTATGGCCAACGAATAATATACAGTGACTCAATTTATGCTGTTAGCATTTCTTGTGTTTATGTCCGGCTTCAAAATATCAGTGGTGACCAATATCGAACAAAGGCAAAATTAGGAGATTCTTTGCGAAGCCTACAACTGACAGATGCTCTCATCAGCGGAGACGGTTTCCACGTCAAATGTTACAGCTACACTACAGCGGCCATGATTAAAGACACCGGAATCGCGATGATTACATGTAAAAACGATGTTAACAGTGGCGGACTGGCGTCCATGAGCAAAACTAGATATATCTTATGAACTATAGGTAGAATAGCGGTGATGAATATACTCCAGGTATCCATATTCTGATATTCATTACACAGAACGCAGCAATATATTAAATGGTTTTTTTCGCTGTTGACAGCCCGCCCCGCGAAGCGGATTTGCAAAAATTGTCAACGATAATTTTGCCATATTTAGATGGTTTCTGCAATACCAGTATTTACCCAGAGGATGATGCCAAATACTGTAATAGTGAAATTTTGTGCTGGGTGCTTTGGGCCTCAGGTGCATCCACGCAGTTTAATGCCAACCATTGTATAAAAAGATCATATCATAACAAAATGATGAATTGAAAATCCACTAATATTCTATTGTAAATATATTAAGCACTTCCAAATTGTGTATTGTTCCGCTGGAAATTAGGGTATACTGTCCTATATGTTGAGCACACAAAGTGACAATTGTAGCTTTTTAAAAACGAATCATTCATGTCCACGCGAGATATTTGTACAACTGTTTCAATAATATAGTCTTATGGTGTTTTGCGTGCTACTTTCTACGGTTGAAATCTCCCCCGCGTATCCTTGGAAACCAGTATCTATCTTGGAACATGCTGTATCGTCAACTTTACATCCACTGTAGCCTATGAGAGATTTAGGAGTGGCAAGCGTATTGCAGATAAGAAATGGGGCACCAATGTGACCAATCATTGAAAATTCGGGCGCACCCTGTAAGGTAATTCGAGCCTACAACTGTTGATTGGCTTCTGATCACTCCAACAACTCTGTGCAAGATGGTTTCTGCACGAGTTTGCATATATATCATGCTTTGAGAACCGAACAATCAGAGAATTTTTCATATTTTATGCTGGTGTTTGCAATCTGCATCCACGCTCGGAATTCAATATATTGAATGAAAATTCATCCATATTATCAAGTATCAGTCTAAAACAATCTATATAATCAATGAATTTGATCACACGACTGATCATGTGCATTTTTCATTTTTCATTTTTCATACTTCAGCCGAATCATGAGTTCAGCTGTTCACTGTTCACTGGTCAGGCGTTGAGATGGGCAGATGGCAGATGAGTGAGATGACTTGTGTCGTAGGCTCAAATTGCACTTTGCATTTTGCAGTGATTGGCGAATGAAGAGTTGATGATCCAGATCCAAATTCCGATATAGCTCTAGCTGCTCTACCAAGTCCAAAAAGTAAAAACATTGGTGGTGATCAGTTGATCACTGATTGGATTTCTGAATTTCTGAATTTCTGAACTTGGAAGTATAAATACATAGTCAAGTAGGGCGTAGGCCCGTAATCCGTACATACATACTCGTTTGACGTTTAGAAAAACGTAAATACCGCTGAAGATAAAAAGTTAAAAACTGAGCAAGTAAATATATGATTACGTTTATCGTTTATATGGCCCTATTGTAGTCGATTTGGGTGCATGTAGAGCTTAGAGGTGCAACGTTTTCAGAATGTTTCTCCAAGATATCCGCTCAACCGAATGTTTTCTTGGTTTATATATCTAATATATCGAATATAAATATTGTCAGACATAGCCCCTTGAAAAGGTGAAAGTACTAATAGAACATATATATTATCCCATTAATGTGAAATTTGTATTCCCCCACAGAACAAGACAGATCTATAGCATATCCTATTATCCATAGCCTTTTCAATTTAGAAGGCTATGTGATATCCAATATGTAACTATTTACGGATCGTACATCCGACCGCGGATTATGACCCACCCTCAATTGCAACGCCTAATTGTTGACAAAAAAAAACACTCAAGGAGATTGGTGGCCCTCATATATTGATACAAGACCCAGATCAGTTATCAGGTGAACTGAAATGACAATATTGGACTATATATAGCAGACTGGGTGAGAATTTCGGTCACAACATAGTGAAACAAACAAGATCATGAAAATCACAGGAGCGATTGCAGTATTGGCGCTATCCCTCGCAGCAAGCAACAGCTCGGCATTGCCATCTCGCTCGCGCCGCGGGCCACAGATAATCACATGCAGTGACTGGAAATCGGATGGGAATAAATGTCCGAAAAATGAAAGCCACAACGAATACCCTTACGTCGATGGTTATTGCCAGTACAGAGGAATTGGTTTGGGAACTGACGATATTTCAGATTGCGTGAACGTGTGCTGCATCCCCACGGAACTGTTGCGAATCTAGAATCATGTCACATGTGGCCAATGAGTTGTCTAGCGTAATATATATATAAAATATCGAACCCTGGGGTCAATGATCAGCCGCAATATGAGGAGATGCGGGGCTGAGGTTCTATAACTTGTAATAAATATAAATTGTTCGACCAAAGCCTGCCTTCCGTATAAAACTAATTGCAATTGTGGTTTCTTGATATCACCCGTGCGCTCGCTACTATTGGCAGTGCAGTCGATATCCGAGCGACAATCTGGCACTCGTTTTCAAAACTGATTCATAGTTGAGTGCAATATAATCGTTCTGCAACCTACCATATCCTTCTAAATTGAACAACATAGTAAATTGTCATTAACGCATATTTCGAATGGCGACGCCTTAGATTTGGTGCCATAAACTTGTGCTGCGAGCTGAACTTGTTATGAAATGGCGGTACCCAACTGTGTACCGTTTACAATCGCATATATGATACATGTGATCAAGTAGCCTTTTTTATTTCAGTATTATATAATATTTGCTAGCGTGCGTGTTTGCCTGTTTGAACAAAAATGCGTTGCCTTTCACATAAATAGCTACTTAATAGCGAATCAAAGTTGGAGTTACCAGAATATAACCATATGAAAAAAACTAGGAGCGGTACAGCAGTTAACTACATACCGTACTCTTCTTGTGCACACTCGATTAAGAGCAACCTTGGGGCTTCCTACGATATCTGGTTCACCGATACATATGTTTCAATGATAAATATAACAGTGTCAGCCAGATATACTGAAGTGGCTATCAAGCAGATGTTCTGTATAAAGAAGCAATAGATATTTATGTAGACAAAAATAAAGTATATTCGCCAACAGCCCAAAAGCCATATTACCATATGAAATTGAAACATAAGGCACCCCAATATAATATGAAAACTACAAGAATTAATATATGATGACAGATATTAAATTCGATCACTTTCTCCTATAATTTCTTACATAATCATTCCGAAGTCCGCAAGTTATGTTCTAAGTTTTAATTATCATCTAGGTCGCCGGATCCCACACTAGTATCTATTCAACAGCAGTTTAGTCTCCTCCTTCAGCGTCATATCGTGCATAGCATTCCACTCAGCCAGACGCACCCCCACGATAGCTTTTAGTAGTGGCTCTCCCAACGCTTGCTTCAGTACTTCGTTTTTCTGCAGAGCCTTAACGGCGGCTACTAACGTCTCGGGTAGTCGCTGTATGTCAGCGACTTCTCTTTCCAACTCTGCAATGAAACAACCTCGAAGAAATTGAATTTATGCTTTAGAATTTTATTTTTTAATACTATTCATTTTAGATCCTGCCACCTTAACAATAATATATGTGGTCAGGTGTCATGCTCTGCCAAAAAAGACATAAATAACTGGCCAAATGGTAAGCATTCGCCCTTTAGAAATCAACAGACAGAATATTGAATAAAATATTGCGCACTATAGCTCTGACCGAGCGTTGTATGCATTTAATTTCTTTGGTGACTGTCAGTGCACCAAACAGGTACTCACGACTGCTTTGCTATCCTCTCAAAAGCGATACATGCTTATATTATCTACCATACATATCAACCCTACGGCGAATACTTGAGCGAAATAGAGCCCGCGATCATCTTGATTGAGCGCGCAGGAGGATAAAGTTTTGTATGATACAGACATACGGGTAAGCATATCATGACGATGTGGAATGCCACAACCCACTCCAAAATCTAAAACGTTGGCACATGGACCATACCTGACAGTGTAGCCGGATCCACATCCATGCGCTGTGGCAAAGGCCGTCGTTGTCTGATACCGTCGAGACCAGCGACTATCACGCCTCTGGTAGTGGTTGAATGTGTATAATCTAATTGGTATTGGATCTCCAGCTTTGATGTAGAAGCAATATAGCACTTGCATATAGATTCGCATCGCTCGTTCGAAAACTTAAATCCCACGATAAAGCCGCGCATTACTATAACCAACAAATGAAAACTGTTAAACTGCTCTCTAGTTAGAATGATCCCATCAACACTTTAGAGCCAGTCAGATATTGAACTTCATAGTCATGGCGGCAGTATACTGTTGCCACTGAAAAACAATAGGGACATCACAGTGATCTCTCACAAAGGGCCACATACTATGAACTCACGGTATGGTTGCGTAGAACAGAAATGAATAGCATGTGACAAAACCCCCGGCTACTGAATAAACGCTTAGCTCTCTGGAGCCTAGACTAGACGCACCTCAATACCAGAGAATTAGCAACGGTATCGGTATGTGGTATAATCCTGGAACGAGCTGTGGTATATATGTTTCATACAGCAGACTATGGGCGTACTAGTCGCTGTGGTATATATATTTCATACAACAGACTATGGGCGTACTAGTCGTTGTGGTATATATGTTTCATACAATAGACTATGCGCGTACTAGTCGCTGTGGTATATATGTTTCATGCAACAGACTATGCGCGTACTAGTCGCACACTCCAAGACGTATATTACAGTACATCACGGACAGCAACAATCAGTGCAAGCCGCGGCACAAACGGTACAGTCCAATATGAAATAGCTCAGCAGACGAATGGTTCGATTCAACAAGTGTGCCTGATGAGGGGTTTTGATTGGTGCAACACAGTCCTAGTGCAGAATACGTCCACCAATACATATACAGTCCAGCCCAAGCATCAGAGCACGAGGTGACCGCACCACATACCCCAAGGCCAGATACGGGTTAGCGGAGTTGTCACAGGGTTTCACTTCGATATTTGTGGGATAGGGTTTAGGGTGTGGATTGGTTGGGACGCGCACGGCGGCTTCCTTGTTGTCAATGCCCCACACGCGGTACGCTCCAGACCAATGCATAGGCTGTGCCGGGGAGAGGAGTGTGGTGTGTTGTTAAAATGTGAGAGAGATTAGGTAGTTATTAAGAATCGACCGTGAGGGGACTTGTTATATGTGGGATACTTTAACAGCAGGAGTCTACTTGGAGAAGGAAGCTCGGAGAAGATCATAGGATACACCTCGTTGCAATGGGAGGGATACAAGTTTCGTTGGACCGATGTGGAAGGACTGGATTAGTGATCCAACCTAGCCGATACGCGATTACATTGCGATCAGATGAAGTAATGTGGAGCTCACAATGAATGAAAAATGAAGCTGTATAAAGTGTATACGTGTTGAGAGAGTCATACGAAGGAATAGTGTCTGTTTTGCTCATTGCACTGCAATACACAATAGTGAGTCAAAAGAGCCGAAGCGTTCATATTGACAAAAAAACCTACGATAAAAAAACTACAACTAGACAGCCGCCCAAATAGACTCACTCATATGATATATATATATATATATATATATATATACATACACACACACACACTATATATATATATATATATATATATAATAATAATATATATATATATATATATATATATAAATATATATATATTATATATATATATATAT
>NW_014039601.1:0-3995 GCF_001186125.1 Sphaeroforma arctica JP610 | reverse complement strand
TACTGAACATATCACATACTATGTATAAGACATACCAGCAAACGTCTGTATGAGTTGGTGGACGGGCAAATGAGCGGCATGAGTCCTGCGAGTGAGTGCAGCACTCCTGCTGCAAAGTGTTGGCCGGTCTCACTCAGGCCACTGTCATTGCTGTGTTTGAGAAGGAAGTGGGCATATGAACACAAGAATCGATCTACGGACGACACTTGACGGAATAGATCATGATCACAGCGGGACAGGGCCGAATGAGTGGGAGCCTGCAAGCAAGAGAAACACAACCTCGGGGTGACAGGTTTGACAATAAGCCAACGTACAGGCGAGTAACATAAGATGGGCTGCAAACTCAAAAGCAGCACAGACTAGCCCGAAATACAAGTTATGATAACAGAGCAAGTGACCAAGTAATGTATACGATGCCAAAGCCTACCACAACAGGACAAGCAAACGAAAGCCGCGAACAGGTTGGCAGACATTTACAAACGCGGAGAAGGCATAGAATTAGCACTGGATGAACACCACAATCTATACAAAAGGATTCGACCGTGGATGAAAAATGCGAACGCCTACGGGCACAGCACAAACACTGAAATCGACTGCAGTACAAGCACATGCGCGTGTGCAAGTAGATTTCACTTGACAAGTAACAAAATATCCAGATACAGACACTCCAGTAGCGTAGTGATATTGGATACCACTTGACTCCATCAGAGCATGGAATGTGGCGATATCGTCTGGCTTGAGACTTCTTATGACCATTCCACAGTCACATACATCCCAGTTATACTCAGGTGTACCGTGAACAATAACACCCGATTTGTAACATACTGTGCACAAAACATTCTATTCGCGGCACATACCTGCCCGTGCGGGAATCCACAAGATGAGAGTTGTCTGACATGACATTGACACCGCCCTTCCACACACTGATGTGCAGATGATTTCCTGACCCGCACTTGTCAGAGTGTAGCTTGGGCACAAAGGTGGCTACCAGGCCGTGCTTGTACGCAACGGCTTTCACAGTCTCTCTGTTTTGAGTGCAGAAAGAGTATCAGTGCACGTCTAAACCCACAGAATAACAGTACACGAGGAGTGCGAGATACGGCGAATCGCATTGGAACATCTTGTATACGCAACCGATTGTCGCAAGAGTCTTCCCATCGGACCCATTCCAGCTACCAGGTGCTCTTTAAGCTTCTATGCTAACCTGTAGATGATATGTTGGTCTGCCGCACCTAACGCATCGGTGTACTTGACAGTCAGTTCGTGCTGTCCCGGACCTGCTTCCGGGTGGCACATCTCTACTATCAGTCCCTACAACATAACCGAAACGTAGCGTGACAACGAGAGTGGCATTAGTAGCCACATATGGGCATGTTGGGTGTGCTGGTCGGCGTATACGTGCCTAAATGCGTGTGTGTGATTTGAATATATATAACACATCTGTCGCGTATGATAGTATACGCTCCTGTTCTGGTGGAATCGTTCATATGTTCCGGTTGTTTGAATGCATAGTCGCTTGGATTATAGGCCTACTGTATGCAAAAGCACAAAGACCAGATGTACAAAGTACCGGGTGTACAGAGTACCGGGTGTACAAGGTAGCCCATTGGCCAATAGGGTGCATGAATTCAAGACTTCAGCACTCATCCGGAGTGGTTCAGAATAGCACTGCGCTGCTGGGTCACGAGGGCTTTGTGGGTGTGCCAGTAAACGTTTAGTGAAAGCTCACAAATGTGTTTCTAATCCACCTTAAAGGCTATCAAACTGCTGTTGTCTGTCACATACATGGACCTGTCCACTAAGGGTGCATGCTAAGTCATCTCTGACACGTGCAATCACGTCCGTGACCGTGATAGTGACATACACATCATCGGCCAGAAGCTGCAACTTACCGCGGCTTACACACATACACTATTCTCGAGATACCTATACATATGCCCTACAGCACAATTGGTATACCCGCCTTCACAATGTACTGTATCACAAACACTCACATTTTCCTCTAGCCAATGGTGTCGGCTAGATGGTACGACTACACCAAACTGGCCTTATTGATCTACATTCTCATTTTATTAAGACACACGTACCTGCTCGCTTAGGGCGTCTGCAATCTCGTCCAACACAGGCGCCATCTTGTCCATGGCCATCACAGCAGCGTACACATCATCATCAACTGACATCAGCTCTCCGGTGGTACTGTTCCGCCGTAAAATGTAAAACTCAGGCTCGAATGCGGCCTTGATTTCGAAGCCTAGACGGAACGTTTCAGGAGATAAAGTTCGCATACATTGGATGAACAGACTGACTCGCGGTTGTGTATCTGTGTCCTCTCTTCTAAATGTCACTGAGTAATCTGAACAAATAAAGACAAACAAATATAGCAAGTATGCATCATTCCTTGTTATGCTACCAAGCTGATGGTGTGTAGAACTAAACGACCAATGAACGCGCAACGATGTGCGGGTTTGCTGCACGCTACGGACCATCACAAGGTACTGAGGTCGCGCAAAGACGCGAGGCAGCGCCACATTCGTCACACTGAAGTGTTTGCCAGCACCACGAGAAAGCATCACCTTTGGCACTCAAACGAAAAACTTGCACATACACAAGTACATCCTAAGACCGATCAAATACACCACACGCCCACACAGCCCATACCCAGGGCAGCAGCATCGGCTATCATTCGCTTCAAGAATCCTCGCTGGCAAAGCTCCCACGGCTGACCTTGACGTGTGTAAAGGTCGCCCATGACACGGGCGTGTGCGGGGTGGTACGGTAGCTTGGTCAGCGTTGTCCAGTCCGGCACTTGAAACACTTCGCCTACCGCAGTCAGCCCTGGGCGATTCCCAGTGCGAGAAGTACTTAAGTGAGATATACATGCGGCTAGGTCGTTGTGCTTGGTTCACCAGGCAGACGCTAGCGACACCTGAGTACATCCCATAGACATACATGATGTTATATGGTGCATGATTGGGCAGTCGGTGTGGGTGTTAGGCCGACGTCGTGCTTTGTTAAGACAGTCTTGAATTTGGGATATGTTGCGTACGAAACTGAGACCCGAGGTACAGCTGATGACAAATATATAGCGTCCTAAAACGTAGGTCTAGGATCTACTAGAATATATGGGACAAGGCACTATTTCTTGACGATTGATGGAAAGTTTGGCACCTAGAACGCCAACACCTTAGCACTGAGACCAGAGGGCTGTGCAATAAAAACTGAATGCACTTACAAGGTCCTTATGTGAGGAATTAGTGATAGTCTGTGGCATAAGAAAACGACCCCAGCAATGGACCAGGCTTCTGTCTGTATGTCTTTCAAGGAGGCAACATATTAGCTGCATTATATGTAAGTATGGCAACACCATTTAGATGACCAGAGATTCCAGCTGTACCTGTATCTGCGGACACGCCATCAGCCATCACAGGACAACTCTGCATAGCTACACACCAGGACACGCCTCCGCCTTTGATCATTCGTCTCTACACAAGTATATTAAATATAAACAGGCATGGGAATGTAATGCATATGTTTGACCAATCATGCGTCCTTATTGAGTATCGCAGTATCTGGAGATGTCTATTACGCAGAGCGGCGCTGAGCGATTTAAAGCCTAGGAAAAACGCAAACAATCATAGTTGACAATTTGGCTCAAGAACGAAGTATACCACATTGATAAGATTTAGGAATTAATTTTATGCACCAGCATCATTGAAAAGTAGTGTTCAATATCTAAAAATAGCAACAGTGAAATATGGATGAACCGGTATTTCACGCATGCTCGTAATCTCGATAATTGTGCACAAACGATACCGATCAATGCCAATATATATATATATATATATATATATATGTATATATATATATATATTATTATAATACATATATATATATATATATATATATATATATATATATATAGTTATATATATATATAGTATATATATATATAGTAGTAATATAGTATTATATATATAATATATATATATATATAT
>NW_014039602.1:27075-28922 GCF_001186125.1 Sphaeroforma arctica JP610 | reverse complement strand
TATATAAATACATATATATATACACAAATATATATATATATACATATATATATATATATATATATTCATATATTGTATATATATATATATGAGCTGGGAGAAATGATAAAGTAATCAGGCGGAAAAAGAGCAAAGCAATCAACTGTGTAGAACAGCGACGTCAACAGCTATAAAGACACTTGCAAGTGACACGACATGTAGCTGTCATGCACAATCAGTGATGACCTTATCCGATATATGCGGAATCACATAAGTTATAATTATATTCGTGAGTACAGTAATGGTAGTGACATGACCTTTACTCAAGCCATGGATGCGATCAATCACTGCATGTACCTTGTGAACTTGACATATATAGATATATGAATACAAACGTATGTCAGTGATGGACACATACAAACGGAGGATCGCCGACAATCTAGAAACACTCATCGGTATTTCCATTTATCATATTTCCGTATAAGTGACTGCACACGCAGATGCGTGAGAAGTCGAGAATAAGCGTAAACGCATCCCCCCGCACTCTACCACGTGCATATCTGAAACTCACTTACCCCGAGTTGTTTGATGGACTCCAGTCGCTTCGATCGCAGATGTTTTCGCATCTGGTACGTTTTCGGTAGTCAAGATCAGATGGCATGGCAAGTGTTAGTTCTCGGTTCGGTAGGCGCGCGCGTAGATACGCAGGAGAAAGACACACGGGAACGTTTTAAACATTTACGCAGGTGTGTAGCTAACGAGGACAGTATCGTTGTGCAAGTGATGCGAGAGTCGTACGGGTGCAGAGAGGTCGTTACAGATGGGTCTAAACGGATACACCGAATGTCTACTTCAAAGTAACGGAAATCAGCTGAGATAATCGGGCTCTTATGCAGCACACACAGGTAGGTACGCCCATGAAGAAACCCAGGCGAGTCTGCACGGTAACAGTAGTAAGCTAAACGACTTGGGTTTTTATTCGAGACACACAAGTAGTTACACCCACAAAGAAGCTCAAGGGAGTCTGCACGGTAACAGTAGTAAGCTAAAAGACTTGGGCTCTTATTCGGGACACACAAGTAGGTACACCCACAAAGAAGCTCAAGCGAGTCTACACTGTAACAATAGTAAGCGACAAGACTTGGGTTCATATTCGGGACACACAAGTAGGTACACTCACAAAGAAGCTCAAGCGAGTCTGTATGGTAACAGTAGTAAGCTAAAAACTTGGGTTCTTATTCGGGACACACAAGTAGGTACACTCACAAAGAAACCCAGGCGAGTCTGCACGGTAACAGTAGTAAGCTAAAAGACTTGGGTTCATATTCGGGACACACAAGTAGTTACACCCATGAAGAAACCCAGGCGAGTCTGCACGGTAACAGTAGTAAGCTAAAAGACTTGGGTTCTTATTCGGGACACACAGGTAAGTACACCCACAAAGAAACTCAAGCGATTCTGCACGGCAACAGGAATAAGCTGAAAGACTTGGGTTCTTATTCAGGACACACAAGTAGGTACACCCTCAAAGAAACTCAAGCGAGCCTGCGACGTAATCCATTTGTCGTAATGAGTGCTTCGAACACGCACAGTCACTCAGCTGATCCACACCTTCATTGAGAAGTTCGACGGCATCTGTGACTTGGGCCACTCATAGTCTGTGCTGTGAATACGCACGCCACTCTCCACAAGGATCACACCCTTGCGTTCACTCTGCTGCATCTTGAACAGATAGGTCTTCGCATCCACATCGTAGATGTTGGACACACGCAGACCCTGGTATCTGGATAGGGCCAGACAGTACAGATAGTAGGCGTGGGTGAATTGAAAGCTATAGTCTAGCGGTTCTTGTTTTAGGTATATATATA
>NW_014039602.1:15583-23650 GCF_001186125.1 Sphaeroforma arctica JP610 | reverse complement strand
ATATATATATATATATATATATATATATATATATATATATATATATATATATACTATATATATATATATATATATATATATATATATATATATATATATATATATATATATATATATATATATATATATATATATATATATATATATATATATATATATATATATTATATATATGTGTATATATATGTATATATATAAGTATATATATATATACTGCTATATTAGTGCTATATTAGTGGTATGTTTTTATAATTTATGATGGTGTCTACTCACCGATGTGTATGCGTGTCCAGGCATATATTTGTGAACAGGTATAGTATACGGTGCGAGAGTACCTGAGATCATAGAGGTGTGTCCTTCCAGATTATATCACCTTCGCAGTAGGATACATGTGACGTACAATTCTATGTGCTCCTACAAATATGCTTAAACATCTCGAAGTGCATTCTTATCTCTGCCTATGTGCAAATATGCTTAGGCTTCACGATATATAATCTTATCTCTACCTATGCGCAAATATACTCAATGTTAAAGTTGGATACAGTGGCATAGCCTCTCCGCAACATCATTTGAAGATACAGTGTACTTGTGCATTAATTTATATACGTATTTGTGAGCTATTGATCCCGGTTTTATCTACCGCTGTTCAATCAGTGAGTTGTTCTTGTGCCAGTACAGCACCTATAGATCTAAACTTTTCGCACATACTATATGTTCTCAGGTTTGGGTATAATTGCGCAGGTATTAAAGTCTTAGGCATCCACAATATTTTTGAATGCGCATATACACACTTGCGCAATTAAAAATCTTCTGTAGGTGTCCTGTGCATCTGTGCTCGCTGTATTTCTTGACACCAGTGCTTTCTGATTTACAACAGGTCTGTGTAAATATCTCAAAGTAGAGTACCTGGCTTGTCTTAAAGAGAACACCAACGATTCTGCGGAATGTCGGCTCATCGCAAAAAAGTATCTGGACTGCCGGATGGCGAAGTATGTGCTCTTTTTTTCATGACTTTAGTTTGCAGGTTTATAGTGGTAGAGTAATGATGCTCAGTCACCTTTTTCCTCTAATTTATGTACTCACGACTATACAATGCTGCATTAAGGTAGGTCTGCGTTGTAAATGGTACTTCTGATTCGTGGATTGATATTGGGTGGTACATTTTGCGTCAGCAGTTCTACGCAAACTATTGATATCTATGTGATCGTTTGTGCGTGCCTCTCATACTCACTGCACACACTTGGCCTATAGTGATCTGATGGCGAGAGAAAATTGGACCAAGTTGGGTTTGGGGGATGTTGAAGACGTGGAGAGCCCATCTACTGTGGGTGGCGCGACTGCTGCTCAGGCTCCGGTGATGACAGGCGAGCCCAGTCGGACACCGGGTGAGACAGCACCTTCCAAATCATAAAGTTCCATGAGACAAATACAATATGCCACGATGATAGGACATTTTTTTTACCTTGTCTTTATTCATTGTTCTAATGTTTTTGCTGCCATTGATTGTGCAAATGTGGCCTGCTGTGAAACGCAATCTTGTTGGTGGGGTAGCTTGCCCTTGTCGTGTCTTTGTCTCGTGTACTACCTTCAGTATATATAGTTTATGGCCTATGTGGACGTGTGCACATGTGATGCATCAATATTGATTAAAGTAATGTACCAGCTTGCCGCCAAAATTGCTTGCCTAAAAATCGTGAACCTAGAGTTATCGGCGACCGGCACGTAGTTCTTCAGTACGTTTTGATACGATAACCGTTTTTCGATGGTTCACGACTATCTCCTCCGACCACAGCACAACAGCGCGAATGCAGTCTCGTTCGAACTTCCATATGTGCGTTAATAAAGATACCCGATGCAAGGTGCAGAGCAACATGGAAAATTCGTGAGACTTTAGGGGACACGGATTACAACCCTGTATCATCTCACAAATAGTCATATTATCACCTGGCTTGATTGTTGAATCAGTATTAAAATGCGGTTCACATCCCACGTTTTGCCCAGGTTCTTTCATACGCTGATTTGGTGTACTTTTCCCTTTGGATACACACCCTTATTGATACACGAAATCGGCCTATCCAATATCCACACGGCTATGTGCGTTTTGGCTCCATGCGACTGGCAAAGTGATGATTCCTCAGACAAGATCACGATAGCTGTCAGAGGTGTATCAGCAATTTTTTCGTAGCTGGACTCGTCAACTTTGCCTGTGGATCACGGTCAGACCGAATATTTTCCGGGCTACAGTTAAATCTACAGGAGTGATATCGAAATACAGGAGAAGCATGACAGGTACGAACGAGTCCAGAATGTAGACCTCGGCGATGCAGATTAAGCATCAGTCCATGAGGTAGTATTTTTATGTAGCACTTTCCGGAAGCAGATGTTGCGTGGTCACTGAAAACGAGTATAACAGTATGGCAGTAAATAGAACTCAGCCGTTTGACTGATAATCAGAGAATGAGGGAGGTACGCTGCTACACTTATACGTGTAGTAAACTAGGAATCCGAAAGAAAGCACCATGGGTAACGCATCGTATAACATTGCCAGCGCTTGATCATGCATTATCACTACAATCGCTATTTGGTCTGCCCAGACTGGGGAACTCAATACCAGTTGCAATAGTAACGTGTTCCTGTAGAGTTCAGCGTCACACAACGAAATGCGCGGAACACGTGATAGATCATTATCTGTCTAGCCACGAGCACAGCAAGCAGCAAGAAAAGGAGGAAAGGTGAGATCAAACCAATAATCCACCTCGCATCCAAATCTTTCCATGTACATTCCAATACTAAGCGAGGTGAGCAGGACTGCAACCACTGAGCTGTGCAGAGTGCCCCGGCGACTCATAATGCTTGTGTCCCTATTGTGCAGGCCATAGCATATGACACTCCAATAGAGTGTTATACTAAATAAAGTAGCCACCATGTCGGTCCAAGCTAGGTATACATTTGTATCCCGAGAAAAGGCAATGACGACACCGAAAAGTAGACCATTAAAACTTATTACTATCGCAAGCCATAAGGAATACCCACGTACCCCCAAACTTTTCCATTGCTCCCCTGTGCACTCTTTAGTGTGCAAAATATGTGAAAGTGTGGCACGCGGAGGCATGAATTCACAGTTGTTTCCATGTTGACACTACACTCCTATTTTCAACTATTTGTGTGGTTATCGTGGCCTTGGTGCATTCTTACACAATTTCGTACTATCGCTGTGTTTTAACGAGTAGTTTAGTCCTGGGAAGGTAATTGAACATCGTGCTATACTCGAACAGACTATTGCTATACTCGAATAGACTATCACAACGGAAATGGGAATCACATCGGAAGCTGTATTTATACCACCTAAGCTAAGCCAAATTGTTTCCTTGTGTCGCTATGAGACTGAAAGTAGAATGTAACGGCCATATTTTAATCTAAATAGAGGTTCGAATTCTCTAGTGACGCTATTTTGGATTTATGTGAAATGTACATCTGAGGAAGTACTCTCACTAAATGGGTATTATGGTTACTTTAAAATAAAATAAAACATATTCCTCTGAAAAGGAAGAAGAAGGAATAGGTGGTTATGGAAAGTCATATATTGTCAATTCATTAACTTCATAAGTCCTATTTTAGAAGGCACACATGACGGATGTGGGCTGCAATTTGTTTAAATTGTTTTAAAATAAAAGTGAATATGGTGCATCACAGCAAGAACCAGGTCGTTCATCCCGATTTTCACCCCCAAATATTTCCAAAACTCTATGTAGCCGTTCTTTTTCCCCCCAAAATGAATTGTTGCTTTTGGCAGATCATGATAAGGCCAGATGAATTTCCAAAAACGACATTCTGGACATGTGGTGGCCCTATGTTTTATATTAGGTAAAATGTATTTTTGCCCAGTCCAAAAGCTTACACTCTAGAGGTAAAATGGGGCCTAGCATACACAGGATGATAAATTTCTAACCCATTAAATTTTGACTTAGACATTGGGATCGAAAGGTTTTGAGAAATGGAGGTCAAAACCGTCGAATTTTTAGGTGTTCACTGTCGGTGTCGGGTCGGTCGGGATCGCATGCTAAATATTATAGTCAATACATCGCTCCAAAAGCCCCGGATTGTGAAACGACATTTTGGCTGAACAAGATTTTTTTAAGTTTGCACCAAACATTTTGCCGACTAAACTGCTCTCAAAATCGACTTTGCGTGATTAAAAAAAAATGTTGTGACCCCCAGTCCCCCAGTAAATGTGTGGTCCCTGGGGCTGGGAACGACCTGGTTCCTCTGCTGTGATCATATTATTTACAGTTAATGCATATTTATATTTTCTCTACTCTACTCTACTCTAGTACTGAAATAGGGGAAACAACCGAAATACATATGAAACACAATGTTCAAACTTTAACAGTCAACAGCTGTTATTCAAAACCAATAGTTCAACAAGTGTTTCTAAACAATCTCTCTAGTAGTAGTAGGGCCTCTACTCTCTCTCCAGTAGAGGGATAAAGTAGATGATTAAAAACCGATATGTAGTCGCTCATACCTTCATCATTCATTTGCGGCTACAATTACTCTAGGTAAGTTATGAGTAATATTTTTACTCCGAGGCTTTTGATCATTCGAAGGATCATGGATGGGTTTGAATTGAAAACAACATGGCCTTCTGGAGTCTGGACCCTAGAGTCTCCGAGTCTGGAATTCCGAATTCTGGAAAGTGGATATGTGAATATATATTAGTTATGTACTGAGTTGTTACAAAATTACATATTTATGTACTCGTAGTTACTCGATAGTGGATATTTACTATTTAGACCGGAGAGAGAGCCAGAGACTCTTTATCAAGAGCCGAAGAGGGCCATGAAAGTTGAAACAGTACTTTAAAAAAAACAACAGTGTGTAGTAGAGAAATAAACTTGCCTGAATTGAATGTGTGAAATATGGTACTTGTCGCCGTTGTCGGTTGCATACGCATATTGACGGCTTGTACTTACATACATGTAAGTTGGTATTAATATTTTTATATATAGTCTGAATCATTTTGAAGGCATTAAGTCTCGTTTCACTGTCGCCGTTGTCGGTTGCATTGCATATTGACGGGTTGTACTTTCATACATGCTAGTTGGTAATAATATTCATATATATAGTGTGTATCATTTTGAAGGCCTTATTAGTCTCGTTTCACTTCAAAGTTAAACCTCGCCGTCATATGGCTGGCAACTGTTTGAAATAGATTTTTAAGTCTGATGTCATCGCTGCCGCTGTTCCCGCGAAGTTTGCCATACACACCAATTTCACTACTATCTCTAGCTATTTTATTAGTTCATCGATACATTTGATACAGGCATGCGAATTTCGCGCACAATATCCATCAACAGACCGAACGATGAAAATATACACATAGCCTAGCCCAAAACAATATTTTTCTTGGTTGATGGCAGCGGCTGAAGATTCGCTTTCTGAACTGTTTCTTATTTACAGTCAAGGTTGCAATGAGATGTATATATATAGCAGTCTAGTTTTTTGAGTAAGTATGCGGCAGTGTGGAACAAGAGTAGATGCGAAAGACTTGCATGCTCAATGCCTGTTGCACACACAATTAACAAACGCAAACTTCAGAACTATCAATTGAAAGCGAAAACATACAAATATATATTGAGTCTTGAAAGCTGAAAATTAATTCCGACGTGTATTAATACCGAGCCGATAGAGGCATATTTTGGTTATCAGATAAAACTCGCTAGTATAATATCATGTGCGTGAAATTTGCAAGATGATCTGTGGCACCGATAATTAAACTGACCCCATTGTGTGTTTTGAATAAGCGTGGTATCGATTTAAACTGTCCCCCTTGTGTGTCCAATGGTACACAACCTGCTCTGGCAGTGTCGAGTGATTTCCAGTGCCAGTCAACAGCGATTACCAGGGGCGCTTAAATGAAAAGTTTATGCTTGCAATACTAGGTGGTTAAAGCTGTAGCTGCGCCTTTTATTTTGACACACCTGTTAAAAATATATTATCATTTATCATTACCTGGGGGTTTCAAAGTCTATGGACAACGTCGCTGTGATTGAATTATTCGTGAGATGAGTGTGCAAAATGTATCTACCAATTTTGACGTATTTGAAGGCTCAACTACCTTCATATTGTTGTATAGAATCGCAAAAGCATTCGTCGAAATACTATTCAACAAACGTGTTTACGATGTTCGATTACCTCGCCTATGACACGTGTTGTGTATGTTACGGTGGTAGTTTATTTCCAAGACTATCATAACAAGCGTATCTGCATGACTGTTTCACGCAGCAAGGCAGACTTGTATCGTATCAGAGCGGAGTCCTCGGTAGATATAATTGTCGAGTGCTATCAACCGAAGATTTCCTCTTCTGCTGAGCATGATTTCACACGGGTGTGAAGTCTCACCTTATTAGCAAGGTAGGTTACCATAAATATATGAAACATTTCATTATCGCAGCTCAGAAAGAATTCGTACACAGGCTACTAAAAGAACTACGTTCGGATTCCAAATGTACTTCAAACGGTAAATAGAGCCGAAACCTTTTATTGTTATCTCAAATACGGAATTTTAATTTGCTCCAAAGAATAAATACATTCCATCAACGACCTGGATAGCTAAGAGATCTGGTATTTAATGAAATTAAGCGGATGGCATACTGGGCTCAGTCGGCCCATCCAGTAGCATGAAAGTATCACTATTTTCTCGAGGGTGTACAAGTTACATTCCCATATCAAGTTCCACCTTTAAGCCATTGAACTGGGTTGACTGGATGTACTTAGTCACTGGTGTGTGTATTGCTGACGGCAAACATATGGGTACAATCGCCATTCTGTGTGCAGCGCGCGCATAGATGTGCATTTGGTTGTCATCCATCATACCTGCGGCCACATCATCTCTCCGAAGAATGCTGCATCTGATAAACCCTCGCCTTATCGACAATCAGGCACACGTAGGTGCTTTAAAGGTTGTCACTAAGCAGCTAGTGGGTGGATAAGCTTTGGAGACCATCAAACACCTGACACAGATCTGCTCAGTAGCAGCATTGCCTCTCCGGGACAGAGAGAGTCTCAATGCACCGCCATGCCAATCTGGTACCGTAGAGACTCTCTAGCTCTATTCGTGCTCGATTCTCAGTTGACCAGATCGCAAGTATCGACCTCTAATCCACACTGTCTGGAATCTATTCCAATTCAGAGTCACTGACCACTGCGTCTTCCTCAAACATGTCCTTCGCCGTTTGCCAACACTGCAGCGAATTGTCCGCGTCAACACTACTGATGTAGAAAGGGAGCTCTGGATTCCAGGAGGCGTCTTCGATCTATATTACATGGATATGGTGAATAATGATAGTACAAAGATCAACACAAAAAGTTGCGGATCCCACACAAACAAAGCTGTTAGAGAACCAGAAGAGAGCCAATAAACAAGAAGTATGTGCACTACGTTGCGGATTGCAAGTCCATCATTCAATATGGTATGATGATACATGTCGTACTATATACAACGTAAATCAAATACACATGCAGAAGTTGGATAGTGGAACGAATATTTTCTAATTTAGAAGACAGAATATAGAGAACTATGTCACGCTGCGAATCCTACGTGGTTCGTCTAATACTTCTCGAATCTAACGAATACAGAGTCAAATTTCATAAGCCCGCTATACAACGAAATATTGACTCCAAATACCCCGGGAGACATAGGTATGTAGGTTTTCCTAGGTCAGTTTAGAGCTAGACAAGTCCTGTATCCACTTTCAAGTTATATACAGTTACTATTAAAGCCGCATAGAGTATGAATTTCTAAACAAAAAAATCAGAGTCAACACACACATTGGCTTTGAAAAAGAATAATGTTTTCGTGCGGTGCACACAGTATCAAGTAAGTACAAGCTCTTAAGTAATTCTACAAGCACGTACACGCAAGCAGCGATATTGAAAACATTGATTTTAACACACACACACACACAAATATATATATATATATATATATATATATATATGTATATATATATATATATATATATATATATATATTATATATATAGTACTATATATATATATATATAT
>NW_014039602.1:8544-15563 GCF_001186125.1 Sphaeroforma arctica JP610 | reverse complement strand
TATATATATATATATAAATATATATATATATATATACATACATACGTACATACATATATATACATATATATATATACATACACACATATATACACACATACATACATACCAACATGATATAGATATTTGCTCTCTATCAGGTAGTACATACCCTTGCCATATGCCCAGCGTGCTGGAAGGACAGTTCTGCAGGTCCATCCTCTGCATCTTCGAAGGTTTGTTGAGCACCAATGTCCGATACATTCCAGATGAATACCCTGTGCCAACGAAAAGATGTTTTTAAACTGGTCGAAATATGATGCAAAAATACTACTATGTAATAGTAAAATAAGCTGGTAGTATGACCAATCACACACGGGTCAGCACCTTGTATTTCCCACCTCTGGCGATTACGTTAACTTCTGCTCAATCTGCAGTTAGACACATAACATACTTCAACTGTGAATCGACAACAGTTCAGTTAGCGTTGTACGATGACATGCACGAGAGCTCGTGAGGTGGCCACTTCGGCTAAAGCTAAGAGCGTAGCTAGGAGATAACCAGTGCTGTAAACGACCATTTTATCGTGTGGAATAGGAAACGCCACGCTAAAATGCAATGCCACACAAAGTGCTTTCAGAAACAAATGCGCCGCTTCGTAACGTGACCACCTCCAACTAGCATGCCTAAAATCCAAAGGCATCTGCCTGATAACACTCCACCACCCCACCACCTACTCATAACCACACGCACAAGCACACATACTTCGGTTCACAAACACGAGCAACAACGGGCAAGCTCAAAACCCAGGGCCTACGTGTACATAGTCGATGACACGCATACAATAACCCACACTCGGCAGTCAGCCCAGTAATACCTGGCATCGGTAGAGCCGGAGAGGAAGTACGTCTCGTGCAACGGCGCCCACTGTACCTGGAAGACTTCGTCCTTGTGGTGTTCAAACACGTGCAAGGGCTGATCAAAGTGTCGCAGATCCCACAGCTTCACAGTCTTGTCCGACGATCCAGTCAGGCATAAATATGGATTATATGTGTTGAATGACATGCAATTGACATCTCCCTCGTGGGCTGTGACTGTCTGTGCGGGCGTGTCCTTATTTTCACTGCGCGTGTCCCATACATTGAACTTTCTGTCGTCACCTACTGAGCCAAATACGAATTCGTTGTTTGGTTGCCACTCCACATCTGCCACTGGACCTTTATAGGCGTTGTAGATGGCACGGCAGGGGTTGGGGGTATTGATAAGTAGTTTTGTGAGTGTGTGAGTGTGTATGTAAATTTTGAAGTGCACGAGAGCGTATATAGATTGGATCTGTTGCATCGCCGTAAATAAAACTTGTATGAATCATCTCGTGGAAGAAATGATAATTAAACCATAAACAACCTACGCAGGTGTATGCAGACATCAACGTTCGCCTACACAGACAGAAACACAGTAAGCGAAGAGATACACACACGCATAGCGAAGTCCAAATACATATTAACATACACAGTCGACAATCTACTTATACATGCATAAAAACCCGCAGGCTACACTGCTTATCCCGACAAACACGTGTAATACCACCCACATTCAAACGCATGTATATTGTACAAGGCAGCATGCCATACAATGCACATCACCTACCCGTGCATACTATACATTAGCACGTAGTATACAAGCGGGATACAAAATACACCACGCACAAGCGTGTGCTTTGAAATAAAACAGAAACCAATTCACAAGCACTGCACATGATACTGACCATTTGCTTCGGCTCACGATTCGTCAACATATATATATATATCAAAACACAGGCAACAACCATACACGCTATATGGCATGCCACAAACCTGCATGTGCCTTGAACGTTAAATGTGCTTTGTAACTCTTCCGCGAGAAATCACCCAGCTCCCACAGACAAACAAGGCCGTCGTGAGCGCCGCTCAACAACTGACCACTCTTCTCTATATTCCAAGCCAGCGCATAACCCTCCTGTGAACAGAAGGTGCACTCGTCGGTAGCAAGGGGTATATGAGTGAATAGGAGGACCTGGATTGACGAACAACCCCACCGAAACCAATGGCGGTAGGTATGTTTGCTCCACTTATGCACCGGTCACCAATGTGAATGCTGCACGCCACACGATGTCAAAAGGCACAATGCTGTAAATACTCAATATAGCTGAGGCTTGGATGCTACAACGCGTTAATTAGAGATATAATTGAAACCACATAGTAACGGGATGTATATATCAGCAGTCCTTTGGAGTACTGCCATACCGAGTCTAGTACCTCGTACATGTGTGCACACATACTCATACATAGGCGTACTGTATATCGATATTTCTTGTCCACACAGAACATACATAGTCAGGTAATAACCCCTAAACAACTTGTACCACATTTAGTACTACTACCACGCACCTCTGTGTGGCCGTGCAGGATGATAGGCTCCTCTTTGGGCTTGTCGAAGTAGGAGACAAACACGTCTGCATCACTGGAACGACTGGCAACCCGCATCGGATTCTGAGGCATATACCGCGCCTTGTTCACCTGAAAGGGAAGGCAACCAATACACAGATATTCAAATATAAGCTAGAAGTATTTCATCACAAACTGCCCATCTACGTTACCCCGAGCTTGCGTGGACCACCTACATTGTAGAGACGAATAAGTCGTTGGAATCGGTGGGATCAACATTTGTTGACTGCACTGTGTGTTGTATGTGTTGATAATGTAATCGAGTGATTCTAGTCTCGTGTATGACCGACCGTAAACGGCACCTAGTACACAGCACACACAAACATACTGAAACACCTCTGCACCTCACTACAAACTGAGAAATTTACAAAGTGTACTGGACTTATCCGACAGGTGTTAGGAAAATTCTGATTATACTTTAATATGTGTTTATATACATAATGGGCATCCAAAAAACACACACAAACCCAATACCATACATGCACACTCGCTCCTGACTTCCGATTCTCCAACAGGTACATCTCAACCGCATGCAGTACACAACCTTCATTTAATTTCCTCCTATGGCATGAAATCCTATCAATAGAACGTTTTCATGCACTACAACTTATAAGCCCATAACCATGCTGTACCTCTCCTCTGTGTTTAATCTTCTTTTCAATCGTCAGCGTGCCTTCCTTACGGAGGTAAGGGTCTGAGAGCTCTTGCTTGGCCTTGGTATATGGCTGATATAGCTGTGCGATCATCAGGTAGTTCTCGGTGGTGGCGGCCATTTCACTGTCGGCATCGAATGTGGAAGTACCGAACAGTAGGCGTTGATGGTCGTCATCTGAGTGGGTTGGGATAGGGGGTGGATTGATGCATGCATGCAAAGTTAGGGTTATTAGTGAGGCGTGTATGATTAAAAGCAGGAGTGGGCTGGGATAGGAGGTGGATTGATATATGCGTACATGGATAAGGTTACTTAGTGAGGCGTATATGATTGGAAAGCAGGAGTGGGTTGGGATAGGGGGTAGTTGATGCATGCGTGCATGGTTAGGATTGCTTGGCGTGGTGTACGGGTGGGATTGTGATCCCCAGTGAGATGTGAATGATGGGCAAACAAGAATGGGTTGGGCTGTATTTTGCATCGAGCTCAGCAGTGGATGAGAATGCTCACAATGCAATAGCCAGCTTGCTCTATCGCAAATATATGTGTCATTGCAAAAGGTTTGCCGATGCACAAGCAAGCACACAATTGTGCATACTGAGCTAGATGAAACAAGTGCACGTTCTAGTGAAATATCAATATATCAGAAAAGCGACACTGTCAAAGAGAAATCTCTTTGTCTTAAAACAAACTACTATACAACGTGGCTTCCTGCACTTTCCTGAATTCAAAAATACATGTATATTAATATATATATATATATTAATCAACGACATAAGGATACGATTAAACACAACGTATTGGGTGGGCCTATTTCAAGCAAATAGAAGATGCGTCCTACACTCCATCGAAACAAACGTAATTAGCAAGAATTCAATGTAACGTCCAAAATTAAAGTGCTGTCTGTAGTGACGCGTCTATAGTTATTGATTGCTTTCTTAATGAAGTCGATCAACATCTACCAGGATTGGGTATCGTGACGATCCGCTATCGCACACCAAGTACAATGCACTACCACAAAGTGTATAATCTGCTCGTTTATACTAAACTGCGAGCATATGCACTGGCTAACTTAACCGTTTAACCATCGTACTACTCTATCTATATAGTTTGCTCTCGCAATTAAAAATGGTTTGTCCTATATCCGATTGGCTCAAAATCCGGCTGACTAACGCGTAGCATGACCTGCAGTACACGCTGTTCGGTATCTACTACTTCGCTCGTAGCGTGCGCGTACGACACAAACAGAAAAATAATAAGTGAGCGAACTTTGATCACGCATCAATCTCTTGTATTTGTGCGTTCAAAGTGTGCTAACAATATTGATGCATAGAGGGGTGTATTCACCTACAGACGCTTATGAAATGTGTATGAAAAGTGTTTCCAAAATGTGAAAGCGCTGTCAAAAATACTTGTGGTCTGCACAGACACAATCACAAGTAAACAATGCACAAACAATGGAGCTCATTAACAAGGAAGAAGTACTAAAACTTTAGCACGTAAAGAGGTTTCGCCTCTGCATTGCGTACAAAGTATTTGCTGTATGCCTAAAGACATTTTCTCAGTCTAGGTTGTAGATTTGGAAGAAACTTAATCATGGCATAAGTTTCCATAAATATATCATTGACAAACTTGTACCGACACATGCATGACGGTAGACATTACGTGAACAGGAATATATGAATATTACAAGAAAGTAAGAGTCACATACTACGATATATAACGCATATATAAAAATCTTCAGCATCGCACGTGGCATTAAACGAACATGCAGTCAGTAAGACTCTCGGACGAACATTATTACCCTTGGAAGTCAGATAATTAATCGAATGTTCGCCCAGCAGAGTAACAAATCATTCCAAGCTTTGCGCTCTCGAAAGTTAACACAGCATCGTCCCGAATACAAAGACTCGGAAGACGGAAAATAAACATACTCAGGCGCCGACGGTACCCTTCGCTAGGCCTGCTAGGCCTTCATTGTACAGTGTATGATGGCCGTGTCAGCTCACATTGTATATAACATGCAAATAGACAGATGCATACACAACAAACGACTTGGATGTACAGTGTAACACTACCCAAACACTTATGCACATATAACACACACACACATATATATATATATATATATATATATATATATATATATTATAATGCGTGTGTGTGCGTGTGTATACACGTGCGAGTGTGTGCGTAAACACGTGTGTGTGTATACGTATGAACGTGTGTGTATACGTAAACCAAAAATCTTTCGGAATAGTGGATTGAAACCAATATTCACTAAATATCTTCCACATACATATTTGTATACATTCAGAAGTCAATCTTAGCCATCATTTTGAACATAAACACACTGAAGAGTCAACACTAACCTTCGCCAGGCCTACTGGGCATCCATTGCACAGTGAGTGACGGGAGTGTCAGTTCTTCCTCAAACAACCGATCGTACAGGAAGTCTGAGTTAGTTTCCCACACCAAGTGATCCTCCTTCGTCTGACGCTCCTCTTCACTGAGGTCTTCGGATGCCATTGTAAACTACTGTGAAGTGTTGTTCCGAGCTAAAGGTTTGTCAGATCAGTAGATGTTGTAGTGTGTGTTGTGTGTGTTGCCTATGTTGAGTGAATTGGCTGTGGTATCGTGCGATGTGGTGTGTGTAATCTGAAAGGGACGCTATACGAATGTGACTGTTGACAACGAAGCTGCAAGTACAGGGTTCGAGTGTATCCCTTGTACATGTGTAGGTACACTAGACTAAAAGCCACCTCTCTCTTGTTATCGTGTGAGATATGCAACCAAGTGTATCTAGTATCGTGCGTGTGTGACTTTCGTGTCACCTATCACCTTATATAAGTACATATACAAACATATGTGGGCTAATCGTATTTAGTGTATAATGTAGTACTTAGTCTTTCAATATTTACCTTTTTACTTTGAAACAGCAACGAAACCAGCGGCAGAGAGTAAGTCCATTTCTCGCGCCAAAAGTAATTCTGAAAATATGATGACCAATGCAAAGCATAAATGTGGAGACTATAACTCATAATATTCTAGGCCTTTTAAAGGGCCTAATGTATAATATTATTTATGTAGGCCTGCACCCCTGCAGAGTGCGGACAGACGCCAGTCGCCAGACTAAAAAATTATCGGAAAATCCCGCTGGACAAAATGGGCCCTCTTGTAAATACTCGCCTGTGCCAAAAATAGAGTGAACATTGTGAGTTCGAGACCTTGAGCTTTATAATATATTCTACTACTAAATATCTATATTTACATATGTATAGACTTCGCAGAAATAGGTGCATCGTTTGTGTAGTATCTTACATACACTGGTAACTATGTTTGCACGCCAACTCACTACGCGACTGTTACGCCTCCCTGCTGCGGTTCTGCAAGTAGCACCGGCTTCTAGGTCATACAGTAGTGCATTTGGAAGACCATGTATGTCATATATTCCTGTGAGCGAAATGAGCGCGTATTGGTTTGTACGTTATTGTGCTATAGGGTCTATCGTGTGAGTGTACACGTCTGAATATCTGTGGCCGTATAAAGATGACTAGGGTTATTAGATGATCGGAAGTATATATCTATATGGAATTGAAATTATACAAGTTTGACCAAGAAGGCGCACATACACATGAAGTTCTCATAAGAATAGTGTATATATGTTTATCTACACAAAACATTCTTACACTTGTATATTCGTGTACCAGCCCCACCACTTCATAGACCTTATTATATCGGTAGACTAATATTGATGAATCAGGGTATTAATACAAAGTAGCAACATCATCAATTCGGCATATGGTCGCAAAAAAGAAAAGGCTATATGTCAACTAGTTTTGCAAATACTAGCTATACTCTTCTGGCATATATATATATATATATATATATATATATATATATTATAT
>NW_014039602.1:4093-8524 GCF_001186125.1 Sphaeroforma arctica JP610 | reverse complement strand
TATATATATATATATATATATATATATATATATATATATATATATATATATATATATATATATGCATATATATATATGATATATGATATGTATATTAAATATTACATATACATATATATATATATATGATATATGATATGTATATATATATATAAATATATACATATATATATATATGTATATAGATTTTGCATACGTATCTGTATTTTCAGTCTCAAGGGTGCTGTACTCAGAGTTTTAGCATTGCCATATTCAAGTGCGTCGAGGGCGTCATTGATTGTGTGGTATCTTGCTCATCCCGTATCGTGGTATATCTATATTCAAATGTTTTGTTCATGTACGAGTATTTCTGGACAACCGCGCTGCACCTCCACACGGTGAATACTCCTATAACACACTTATATATATGTATATATATAATATTATATTGGTTATCAATATTCATATTTATATATGTATAATACTATATATATATATTTATGTATACTTACATAAGTGTATTACTATTAGTATTGTTATTATCATATATGTGTGTTATGATTGGCTCTCGTGGTGTTACGTACTTGATTGCCTCATCTTCATCATCTCCTTCATTACAGCTGATTGACAAGATTATCGCCATGGCGGATAATAATGTCGCTCCCGGAGTCAAGGTGTGTTCGACGAACAGAAGTTACAGAAGAAAGTACCATACCTCAAAGATTTGATCGGCTATTGGAGTTTAGTGCGGAGTATGAGTGATGTTTCTCCACAGTTATACGTCTGTTGTTTTTGGGGATTTAGATTTGTAGGGGGGGGGGTGTTTTTTTTGCTTTGTTTTTTTGCCAGATCCTCAAACGACTACAGTGGATTGCATACCTTTCTTCTTTTTTGTGCAAGTGATTTGGTGGATATCTGCTGATATGACATACACTTCAACGTAACCAATCGAGCTGTTGGACTTTTAAAAGCAGTGGTAATGTGTAGCAACTGATGACTATGCCAGTTTATTGTCACTCACAAGCTAGTACGTACTTGTCCCGTACAGGAGTTTGAAGAGGTGCTGCAGTTGGTGGTTAAATACAAGGATCTGCATGGCATCGATGTCTTGCTTAAGGCCGCAAAGGTAAAATATTAGTGTGTTCACGCGTTTTACAACATGTTCATCTGTATGTACATATTGCCATAATATTGTGCTTATATATATATATATATATATTGTGTATATTTTCGCGAATATGATACGTGTACACTAGATTGTAAATGAATGTGATTTTGCTATATGTAACAATGTATTAAAAAACACAGGCATAGCGTAATTTGCATGCGTACAAGCAAGTTTATATCTACTCGGTTAGGATACGCAGTTATTTATGTAAGTACAAGATTCGGCAACCTTTTAGGATATGAATAGCAGTTTTGGGAGTCCACGTGAAAGGGAACACATCACCCGAGAAGGATTCTCTACTGCTAAGTCATGCCTTTGTATTATCTAAGTTCACAAATTGGTATAGTTACAGCCGTAGCGGTGTGCGTGCATGGTATTATATTCTATTTCTGTACCTGTTCTGAAGTTTTTGTTGCTCGTCTCTTAAGGGCAACGATGTCAGAATGGTTGTTCTAGATTGGTCCCACAATGTGACCACAGATAGAGGTGGCCTACCTTGTGGGGTGTGGGGTGTACACTTGTTTGCAAGCGCAGTGTATGTGCGTGTGTCTATTTCATATATATATATATGTATATATGCGTGCACAAACTACTTGTATGTGTTTATAAGAGTAGTTTGAACTTAAGCCCGTGTAGAGCTGAGTACCCGTGGCCTGGTATATATTTCACACACCACCAGCACTACAGACCACTCACCCACTGCCTCTGTTCCTCTCAGGAGAAGGGCCACTACGACAATCTTAACGAGGAATTGGTCGACAAAGCATATGGGATGATGGAAGCATAGAGGGCACATTCCAGTCCCATTCTGTGCATTGGTGTCCACAATGTGTGCTGAGGAAGCGCTTTTGTGGCGTTATCCCGTCTCAGCACTGTCTTGTAATCTTCACAAAACAATACTGGCAATAGTCTTGATGCAGAGATATGCGCACAGAGGAGTGTAGTAGATCAACCAGGGGTGTGCAGCCGACCGTTGTCTCGAGATCGACACGTTTAGGAGAAGCAGGAAGCGACCAATAAACACAGAGATTGCTATTTGAAAAACTTTTATCAGACTCAGATACTACACGTGTACGCACAGCATCGCGGGTTTCTATGTGTGAATAGATGTTCGAGATTGAATTGTCTGAACGTTTCTGCTTTCCACACTGTCCGATTCTGCGAGTATGTCTTATGAAGGGTTGTATGAGTGATGAGACCGCAAACCCTCGCGGATAAGATTTCGGTGCAGGAGTGTCCTAAATCAAGCTGTTTGTATTTATATCAGTTACCTATCACATCAAGTATCAATCCGATCTGCTATACTAATTTTAGTATTATTATTCATCTTGCTTTATTCATGAGATTTACATTTGAGGACTTGTTCCCCTTCCTCCGTTTATGTGCTTTCTATGATGCACCAAAGACCCAGCATTCTTGAAAGGGCATAACGATAACTGTACGGTTGTATATTGTATGTGGGAATATATACTAGAGAGCGTTTCAATCCAGAATCGTATCTGAACTACATATGTATTTACTACAACACTGTTCTTCATTATGTACATACTCGCATTAAAATACCATCTCAATTTTGATTGGTTGTTGAGTTACGTTTGCCGGTCTTTCATTCTATTTCAGGGTTTAGGGTTTTTGCCACTGATTGTGATTTGTTGTTGTTGAGGTTGTATTTACCTGTTATTTGTTGACCTTCATTCAGTGCACAAGATGTGCACACGACTACACACAGCCCCAATTCCAATCCAAGAAATACCCTGCCCACTTATTGCACGCGACCACACTCGCCTTTTTAGCTGAAAAAAAAAGAAGAAAATCTGAATGAAGTATTAGCGACCATGTCCAGTGACGGAGACAGCACACATGGTGAACAGAGGCGTACCGCACATGCAAGAGACGAGAACTTGCAATCCCAAACAGACCATGCGGAAAAACATACCTCAGAACCACATGCTACACTCGTAAAAAGAGGTTTGGGTGCGGCTGAGTCAGGCGCGTCTAGTAAGAATGCAGAGACACACGCAGGAGATACTAGTATGAGTAGTACGGAAACAAATGCAGACAGCGCAGGAGTGGACCGTGATGTGCACACCACAGCCACGAACGCGTGCGTCGATGCAGCACAGCACGAGCCGAAGCTGTCTCTACATGTGGGGCATTTCGCATCGTTCACTAGCGAAGCAGACGATGGAGAGGAACAAATACCGGTGGATGTACATATACAAACTGATAACGAGCATAGCAACAACGGTGAAGGGAGTGACAGTGTAGGTGGTGATGGGGGGATGGAGTGTGCTGTTCCGGAGAGTGCATCGAATACTGAGGTTGGCATGACTGAGGTAGTTGATGAGATCATTGCAGAGGCTGTACAAGCCGCTAAAGATGGAAATAAAGAGAGATATAGTAGAGACTCTGGTCCTGAGGATGAACCAGAAGACGGTACTGAGGACAATGTACGTGCAAGTACGAACAACCCGCATGTGCTATACGATGACAATCAGGGTGCTGCAAAAAGTAGTCCTGCACCACCACGTGTACGTACGCCAGTCGACCTGTCTCACTTACACAGTGCCCTATCAAACTCTATTGACAGCTCCCACCCAACACACACAGTAGATTCAACTCGTGTACCTGGTACGCTCAAAGGGAGCGTTACTTCTGGGCATGCTGAAAAAATGGGAGATACAGTACAGAAGGGTAGCGCCGCACAGGCTTTGCCGGGAGATGGGGTGGTGTCGGCTCATAGAGTCCATATGGACACAGGGTCCCACACTATACAGCAAGGTATGGACAAGCAACTGTCTGTGTACATATGCAGCTCTGTACATATACATTCTGCATTTGTTATCAACAATTACTTTGACAATACGGTTGGGTTGAATAAGTTGTTGGTGAACAGAGGCTATACCTGTAGAAGTGATTAGGCTCACACACTAGTGGGGAAGCGGGTTTTTTAATTTTTGCGACTGTTCCAGTTGAACAGTGTGGACCATATAAGTACTGTACATGGACTTCAGATCCAATTCACGTCAACGTAATTTCAATGTACTCATCTCAGCCACAGTTGAGTGGTTATACTGACTACGAACATACAATATACAGCAACAGATACGCCTACATCGCAAGGACACTCTCCCTCTACATTCTCACTAGCAGATGAACTCAACACACAGGCCACTGTTCTGGCACAGGATGTTTCACGTGTGACTGAGGGCCTGAGACTGAAGATGGGCATGGTATGTGTACCTGTTAATCATTTTATGAATAAGAGAATATATATATATATA
>NW_014039602.1:0-1048 GCF_001186125.1 Sphaeroforma arctica JP610 | reverse complement strand
TCAGAGATTTAGCCTAAAACCCTAACAGTCAGAGATTTAGCATCAACGCCTAACACCGGAGATTTAGCCTAAACCCCTAACACTCAGAGATTTAGCATAAACGCCTAACACCGGAGATTTAGCCTAAACCCTAACAGTCAGAGATTTAGCATCAACGCCTAACACCGGAGATTTAGCCTAAACCCCTAACGGTCAGAGATTTAGCCTAAACCCTAACATTTAGCTTAAAACCCTAACAGTCAGAGATTTAGCCTACACGCCTAACACTCAGAGATTTAGTCTTAACCCTAACACTCAGAGATTTAGCCTAAACCCCTAACACTCAGAGATTTAGCCTAAAACCCTAACACTCAGAGATTTAGCCTAAACCCGAACACTCAGAGATTTAGCCTAAACCACTAACACTCAGAGATTTAGCCTGAACCCATAACACTCAGAGATTCAGCCTAAACCCTAACAGTCAGAGATGCACGTGGACGATAATCGCAGCGTACCCGTGGGTGCGTCTGTGCGTACAGAGGTCTGTACAGACGGTCTATGGGGTGAGCTGTCCTTAGTCCTTGCCCCATTGGCCGAACTCGGGTGTAATTTGAACCAAATGGGGGTGTAGAGCTTCCACTCAGAAAGCACCTACGTGAGGACTAAAAAGTGCAGGGCCGGCCCCAAACCCGAGTTTGTGGGTACCGGCATATTGAGGTCTGAAAAACGAGAGCGATAGTCTTGTAGGGTTTTAGGGTTTCTAAAAAAACCCTACCGAGTGCATCAGCAACCACTTTTACTTCTGTCCGGATTGTTCAATTCATAAACTGGGCTCATCGAGTATTTATTCAACCGTGTCGACAGTTTATTATATTTAGATTTGGGTGTAAAAGCATAAGGAGATAGTGGATAGTAGTCGATGTTCTGTCAATTTTGATGAACATCGCAACCCACAATCGCTCGTAGGATCGTTAAAAACAGGGTTATACATCGTTGGGATCGTAGGATCGTTACATATATACATATATATATATCTATATATTTATATATTTATGTTATGTATATGTAT
>NW_014039603.1:26936-29216 GCF_001186125.1 Sphaeroforma arctica JP610 | reverse complement strand
ACTGCTGCAAAGTTACCACACTACACGTACATCCAAAGATACCACACTATATGTACATCCAACATTACCACAACACTACAAAACGTGCATGCACAGCTAGCACACCTTAACCGCCGCCTTCTCGCGGATGTATACTGGGTCTTCGCGCCTGTCTGCGTCTGTGTACTCGCGTGTTAGTTTTAATCTGAGACCCTTTACAAGCGAGTGCAGACTGTGTGATGTGCCGTGGGCTGAGCTGCTCATTGTGACGCCATAGCGCTGGTACAGTGCGTGTGCTGAGCCGTACGATGAGTCTGCGAGTTCGTGCAAGGCTGTGCC
The DNA here is from genome assembly GCF_001186125.1 of Sphaeroforma arctica JP610. Taxonomy (NCBI): domain Eukaryota; class Ichthyosporea; order Ichthyophonida; genus Sphaeroforma; species Sphaeroforma arctica. The sequence goes on along the minus strand of NW_014039603.1, from coordinate 28,898 downwards.
AAATCTGATGAGAAATGACCCAAAAATAGAAGATACATTAGGAAAGTAACCACGATGGAGAGAGATTGCCAAGTGTGTGTAATATATGGTAGGAAAGTAACCTCGAGGGAGAGATTAGCAAGCATGTATGTAGTTCATGGTATAGAGATCATTTGATGTGCTGTGCTTGGAAAGGTGATAAATCGAATGATATTCACTCGAAGTGATATCAGTATTAGGAGGCCAAATACGATAGAGCGGCTAAAAACGGTAGTGTTTGCTTGGACGTACTGTGTCCGTGTGAGTTTGGCATAGTTATACACTAGACATATAAACATTCGTGCACAGTGTAGAGTGTGTTCGTGTGAGTTGGCATAGATATACACTAGACATGTAAACATTCGTTCACAGTGTAGAGTGTGTCCGTGTGAGTTTGGCATAGATATACACTAGACATGTAAACATTCGTTCACAGTGTAGAGTGTGTCCGTGTGAGTTTGACATAGATATACACTAGACATATAAACATTCGTTCACAGTGTAGCGTGCGGGGCTAGCTCGATGCTGATGGGCACAGGTCAAGTGTGTGACGAATGACAGGACAGCAACCAAGTAAGACTGGCTCGACTGCTATATGTTGTTAGGAAAAGATGACAGTGGCTAATTGTTATATTCATAAAAAAAACAATATCTCAACGCAAATAATATATGTACACAATACGCCGATGTCGCTACACGGTGTTTATACATCTTTAGATGCACCTTGGTTGCATCAGTGTGCCTTCAACTGTACACAGAATGTAAATACATCTGCCTTCCGTACTACACCATGCCCTGTACATGTGTTGCATTGCAGTGGACGTGTACCTTGGCAAACAATGAGCGCAGCTAAGCAACACCAACCACATTGCGCAAGACACACACGTGATATCCTTAGCAAACGCTGTGTAAACATACATCATCAGCATGATTATAATACATATACCACCTATACACCGACCACATTGCGCAAGCCACGTACGTGTTATCCTTGGCAAACTGTGTGTAAACATACATCATCAGTATGATTATAATACGTACACCACCTATACACCAACCACATTGCGCAAGCCACGTGCGTGCTATCCTTAGCAAACTGTGCGTAAACATGCATCATCGGCATGATTATAATACGTATACCACCTATACACCAACTACATTGCGCAAGGCACGTACGTGTTATCCTTAACAAACTGTGCGTAAACATGGATCATCAGCATAATTATAATTTTCTTTTCGTATACCACCTATACACCAACCACATTGCGCAGGGCACGTACGTGTTATCCTTCGCAAACTGTGCGTAAACATACATCATCAGCAAGATTATAATACGTATACCACCTATACACCAACCACCCAGTACGTATCTTCGTTCACAAATGCCGTGTGTGCGTGCTTCAAAAGCAGGGGAATAAGTGAACTAATCATCTGAAGAAGAGATCCAATTCGCTGCACATGTGAATGCCTTCCTTTGCAAGTTGTGCGTGAAAGTGCGCTACATCAGAAGGCTTACAAGTACTATTACCACACATGGAATACCCCAGCAGACCACATACGTGTCCTGACACGCATTGCGTGTATGTGGTTCCTCACCAAGAATACAAGTACAAACACCACTTGTCTAACAAGCTCAGCACATACATGTCTTCCTTAGCAAGCATTGCGTGTAAGTGCTTCATCAGCACCGCCAAGGCTTCTCTACTACGCTCGCTTGTCCCGTCCGTGTGTGTAAACGCCTGTAAATAAACAAAATGTACCTACACCTATAAAATCACCATAGAAAATATGTATAGAAATGTAGATACTTATGAAGTGTACTTGGCCTACTAAACACCGTCTCATCAGTGCGTGTGTGTGTGTGTGTGTGTGTGTGTGTGTGTGTGTGTGTGTGTGTGTGTGTGTGTGTGTGTGTGTGTGTGTGTGTGTGTGTGTGTGTGTGTA